>NC_084957.1:16461970-16749737 GCF_949316205.1 Platichthys flesus | reverse complement strand
CCATGATGAGACAGAAAAGCTGCAGGAACAGGACGAGGTTAAGAGATCGAAATGTCCAAATGACACAGGGACCCCACCTCAGGAAAACCCCAGTGACAACTTGGCACTGGAGACAGGTGGGTTTGGCTAAATGATTCATAGCTTCTCTGTGCAGTATCACTCTCTTTCACTTTTTGTACATATTTTTCTTGCTTCAATGATGTTGCCATTATATTGATGATTGAGTAACTGAAGGACTGGGTTGTTTTCTTACTTTAGAAAACACTAAAGAGCAGCTTGCCAAGGACCCACCACCTGGTCCAGTGGTAAGAAACAACTGTTTTGTGCTCACAATTAATGAAAAATGTTTCTCTGGCAGACAATTTCTTATTTAACTGTTTGTCCAGATCTGCTCTGTCTAACTATGCCTTTGTTTTCAGAGGTGCACGGAGAAAACTTTCCAGAAAAGGGTCATTTGCAAGAGGTGAGTGGGTTGGCAGAGTTTTATTATAAGCTCCAACTGTGACCATCTGGTATTGAGAGCTGTTCTTGATTATAACACGAATCCTCCAGGGTTATGTGTTCATGTTTGCATGATTTTTTAGAAAGCACAGATAAGTTGATCATCAGTAACAATACAATTGATTCCTCGAAAATTGGTGAAATGTCTATGAAGTTCATATTTTGATGACTTATCCAGACTGTGTAGAATCATTTGACCTAGAAATTCTGGCTACAGTGAAGTAACACAATGCTCAAAAGGGAATATCTATCAACACTTAAATGCTCCAAACCATCATATTTAATGGGAACCAGGTTTGAGGAAATATTCCAATGTTTTTAGCGTAGCCGTATATTTACGAGTCACAGTCCTCAATAAAGTATGACAGGAAAACTAAAGCAGAAAACTCCAGGTCCAGTGGACCTACACACCATATGAACTGATTACAAAACACACACATCTGTACAAGCATGGCCAGGGAGGGTGAAATCGAATTAACTTCGACAAGGAGGTTTTGTTTTCAGCCCTGTCTATTTGTTGGATTGTGTGTTTGTAAGCAAGATTATGCAAAAACTACCACACAGCTCATAACATGTCGGTGTAGATGTGAATCAGGGGGCAGATTCAGGATTGTTGTGAGATTGTTTTTTCCCCCAGCATTTTTGTTTAATTCTCAGAGTATGATTCATGGAACTAATATTATAAGTGTGTGCAATTTTTTTATAAATTCAAATAACAATCAGGATCTTGTGAATTAAGATTTAGTTCATAAGGGGACTGTTGGACCTTGGTGGAGGCATGTGCCCTGAGTGCCTTTCTAGTTTTACATAACGGATTAAAGGCAAAACATGACATTTTGTATCATGTCTCGATCCCTGAGATTGAATTTCATACTTAAGTAAATTGCCCCTTGTGTTAAAAGATAAAAAATGGATTTAAACTTCAGCATACAGCTAAAGAACAGGATTGTGGTTACTATGGGCTCTTGTTGAGACAATTTGACTCTCGCTCTCTTTTTTAGCTCTTTTGTGTTATGTGTATATCAAAGATCTGTGTTAGCCCCTTTTCAATGTTGTTGGCTTCTTGTAGTATCCACACTAACCTGTACATGTGGCAAAATAGCCCTCAATAACACATGAATGTGGAATGTCGAGCAAAGCATTAAATGACCGATTTTCCTCTCTGCAGGCCGTGCATCCTCATCATGGATTCCCTCAAACTTTCTCTTCACGAGCGAGTCTTCAAACTCTTACGGGAGTAAGTGTGACAGCTTATATCCGCCTGTCTGTAGCTGTGTTTATTGTACTTGTGTGTTTTAAGATGATATTCATGTCTCTCAGGTACTTGCAGTCGGAGTGGGAGGTCCGTCGTGGCTCATCGAGGGAATTTAGCCCAGATCAGATGAAAGGTTCACACTGTCAAGTTCCCCGTCAAGACAACAGCAGTGACTGTGGCCTTTACCTGCTGCAATACGTCGAGAGCTTCTTGAAGGTAAAGAGTCGTCTGTGTTTTCTGGGGCTCACGTAGTCTGACATGGAATTCTAAGTTATTTCAAGACGTGTTCACTTTGAAAAACTTCTTCTGCTCTTAGGACCCGGTGGTTCACTTCGATCTCCCCCTACGCCTAGAGCGATGGTTCCCTCGACAGCAGGTGCGGCGGAAACGAGACGAAATCAGAGACCTGGTACTTAACCTTTACAGATGGCAGAATCTGGACAGTGACAAATAGACCCGGGAGCAGTTTGGCTGCTTGCTTCATCACATCCCCTGTAGCTATTACAAATCACTGCTCACACTGGGTGACGGACATTTCAGCGTGAACCCGGAGATATTCCTTTTAGGTTCCATTTTGGCATTAGACACAGTAACGTGAACAACACTTTGACTCTCTGTGGCTCCTGTGATTGAATATCAAGGCAGCAGTAAATTCTGTAATAGCCAGAAATGCAAATGTGTGTACACCTAGTGACCTTTTATTGATTGTTTTTATTCTGCAAAATATTTTATAAAAGGCATTATTTGTAACGGATTTTCTATATTTTCTTGTCATCAGAATTTTATAATTTGTCATCTTAAATACAGCCATAATACATTTTTTCGTTTAAAATGTTTTCCCCACTGAAGTCTCAGGGACTTGAATCTGACCCATGACTCGCATCATTTTCCCTTTGTTGAACTCTGCCGCTCACTCTGTGCCTCACTTAGTCTCAGACAGGAGAACTGAGCATTCACTCATCTTGTCTTCTGTGTGTCTGAGTGTTTCCCACTCTGTGTTACAATCTGTGTTTCAATCCATCAAAGGCCCTGCTATCACAGTGAGCATCATGGAATCACATGAACTTACAGAAATACCCCAAACCAAGAAATTGATATAGTAACACAACTGACACAATTTGACCAGTGTGCAGCAAATTATTCATTTCACCATCAATGAATCTGATTACTACTGTGTTTCCTTAAGTGATGTTGTCCAAATTTCAGTGATCACACTTTACTAAAGCCCAAGGTAATGTGATCATGTTAGCTGTTGAGCCCTAAATCCAAAGATATTGTTGTTACTATCATACAAACTAAAGGGAAGAAGAAACATTTAGCTGAAATTATATATTTTTTTATAATTTCCCAGTGATTAACTAATTGATTAATCAAAAATTATAGAAAAAATCGATAACAGTGTTTCGAAATGTTGTGGATTTAGCTTTTCTTTTTTTTGACCAAACTTAACGAGTGTAGGTAAATGGCTGCTATAAATTAAACTAATAGTTACAGTATTTACTGTAGATGTTCTGTACATATGTGTTATGTTCATGCAAACTACCGTTTTTCATCCATAAGCATTTAAGTGAACGAGTTCTTTTGATAAATTGCAGTTGAGGGGTGCACATACACTGGCACGTAACAATATTCTGTTAATTGTAAACACTGCTTGATTAAGAACGTTTCAGTTCAAATCCACTGTTCTGACAGAGATAAGTTCTGTTCATCTTTCAGGTTTCTTATACAAAGTCCTTGATCTGTCTTTTTTTAGATCTTGATCATGAATGTTCAGGAACAGTTTCCAAAATATGTTTGGTTTCGATTCTGTATTAAAGGTTATAGAAAAAAAAAATGTGTGGTGTGTTGATTTGTGGTGACCTTGAACATCTAGTTTACTGCGGATAGAAAGTGACAAGTGGATAATATTTCACAGTAGCCCTAACCCTAACCCGCAATTCATGTTTTTATCTGATGTGTTTTTTCATGTTTGAAGAAGTGTTCGCCATTTACTTCAGTTATATTGGATTTGGCTGCAACACTGTTTCTTTCCTGAAAGCCTTTAGTGGACCCGCCCCTCCATCTGATTAGTGGTCAGTAGTAGTGGTCATTTTTGGGTGAACTATCCCTCTAAGTCTTAGAGGGATAGTAAACGTAGGGTCTAAATGAAGGGGTTGTTAAAATTTTCAGAAAGAGTCAAGAAGTTCCCTAGAGGATGAATCTTTATGCTTTTGGTGAATTTTAAAATGTTTTCCCCTATTATGAGGTAAAAATTCCACTCTGACCAACACTGATTTAAAACCACTTGCCATCAGCTTCCACCTTTTGTAAATGTTTTGCTGTCAATGGCAGATTCTGAGGAACAAAACAACAATATAAACTCATCATCTGTATGATGAGGATGATGATGATGATGACGCCACCACCATTGTCTTTCACACTAAACTCAAGTTTGTTAACCCTCATTACTCTCTTCCTTCTATTCTGTCTCTTCACATTTGCACCACAGCGGCTTAAAGATTAGAACAGGCTGATTTCCCTTTTTAAAAACAGGATAAACGCTATTGGAAGAGGTCTGGGGTTGAAGGTCGTCTAATCCTGCGACTCTGTGGTCATATTTATATACATACTGAGAGGATTTCAGCTGCTCAGCTCCGACGCCCCGGCGGCTGAACCTGCGCACATTCACGGCAGTATATATTTCTGGGATGGCAGAGATTTGTGTGTGGGAATTCTTGACAACAGCTGCGAGCCAGATTATTAAAAAAAGTTCTCAAACTTGTCTGAAGCTGCCAGATCAGCACTTTGTTTCTTTTATACTGCAGTGGAATTAGTGATTGTTTTACAGCACCAGACACGAGTCATTATGATGTCTGCAGGCGATTGTCAGGCTTGGGACCCCCCTATCCCCCCTGTCCCTCCTGTGAAACTGAACAACCAGGGTTGGAGATGTTAAGGTTTCCTTCAGAAGACATTAACTCCTGTATCAATCCCCTACAAGAGTCGATCAAAAGTCATATATCCATGTATGCTGCGTCTCCTGTGCTTGTTGTTGATCCTGCAGCGTTTCTCACCTCCTGTCCGTGGCTGTTTTCTCCTCAGTAATTGTCCTCCCTCACCAGCACTGCTCCACTATAGCTCCTCTAAAAGGCTTAGAGTAAACAGGATTAGAGGGCATTCAAAAAAAGACCCCCCCCTCTCTCTTAGGGCCATCTGCCTATCTTACCTGAGCCATGAGCTGTCCTCGCTCCGCACCATGGGACACACCTCCCCAGAAACCAGTATGCGACTGTATCGTCAAATGATTGCTAGCATTAAGCTTCTGGGATTTTTGTTTTTTTTCCACGCCTGAAGATTTGCGAACTATGCGAACTTGTGAGAAGCTGTTGACATCACTGCTGCACGACTTGTGGGGAAGTAAACGTTTTCTTGATCCCTTTTTTACGGATTGAAACACAACCACGGATTTAATATGAGTTTTGTGTCGTGGAAATGTGTTTTCTACCCCGTTGCAATCAGTTTTCTCGTCATATTTTTGGACATAAGGACAGGTATTTATGTATTCTCCTCTTACCAGCATCCGGTCCATTTCTAAGATTCAAATTTAAGTCCTAACTGTCTGTCTTTTCAAGGTGCAACCCTGGAAGGTTCCTCTATGGGACAACTCAGTCTGCCTTACAGTCAGGAGCCGGTGGCGTTCCCACACATTGTTCGAGTATCCGATGTGAAGGCTTCACGCGAAGGCCACGCGGTCATCTCTCGAAAGAAGAGGAACATCCTTTACCCGAGCGGAGTCAAACTGTGCGCGCAGGAGACGGCGCAGCAGGTTGTTTCCAACCACCTGAGCTACTTTCATCTGAGAGGTGAGATGCAGAGGAGCTCACTGCACAGTGTAGAGAAATGCTCTCACAGGATTATTGTCTGGTGGCATGAGGAGTGAGGACACAAACAGCAGGAGGTGAAAAGACTGATTTTGTGAGATCTGTTCATGGAGTGAAATGTCCATTAGGAAAGAGTGTTAATCTCCGAGATCACCAGGAGCAATTAGGCCTGATGAGATTTACACTGAAACAGACTGTGGTCTACTTCTGGCGGATGTGTCTCCTTACTGAGTCGGTTGAAGCAAACTAGAAATGAAATCACCTAATGACATCTATTCCTGCAGGTAGTTAAGGTTTCATCCAGAACTCAACCAGTTTAGCATTAATAGACTGTAGGTAGTTTAAAAAAAGAAAAGAAAAGAATAAAGAAAATCGATACAGCAGAGTCAGAGATATCGTATCAATATCGGGTGCCTACGTTACCCACAATGCACCTCAACCACCTCCAATTTGGTATGAGGGTCTGGCCCTGAGCACAGTTGGGATGACTTTGGGCAATTGCTCTCCTGTCTGGAGAGACAACGACTTTATATGGTCAGTTTTTATAGAATAATTTAACAAACTGTGCCTTTAGTTGTTCAAACTATTTCCAACTTGACCAAACACAACAGTAAAATGCTGAAATGACACTAATCCGTTAATGTAATTTAATTTAATGATATGAATAGCAGTGTGGGGGGGTCAGTTTTCTTTAATACTAAGTACTTTAATACTTTATGTGTATTTTAATGATAATACTTGTGTAGAAATATGGATACAGTCATAATAATCTTTATTTATATAGCATCTTTCAAAACAAAGTTCCAAAGTCCTTTACAAGATGAAATAATAAAACCTTAAAAAATATTTAAATTTCAAGCAATCTTTGGTCAAAAGAAACAAATAAAATCGAACAATATGAACTTACTAAAATGATATATGATTATAATTAAGTGCAGGATGTGTTTGTGCATTGGGTTAGCTCTACTTTCCATGAAGTCAAGAATCTAGATATTTTATAGTTTTTATTCATCTGTGGTCAAGTAAGAATACGTTTGAGACAGATGCGCGGGGAGCTGCGGTGCACCAGGTGCAGAGGAGTGTTCAACACATGTGCGTCTGTGAGGGTGTAAATGGTGAAAAGTTGACGTTTATTATGTAAGAAGTAGGATTTGGATCTGGAGGTGACCACTCGAGTCGTGTGTCTCTCAGAGGAGATTGGACCATATGTCCATGCACAGACTTTGGATCACTGCCCAGTCAGCTAACTCATGAAAATGGGGTTATGTCATGGTGCAAACATGGCAGAGAGAGTAAGATATGAATGTCAGCACCTTGAGCTGAGGATATATATTTTTGCAAATGGTCTTTCATTGTTTGAACGATTTAAAAGTTACTATTCCTCCACTAATGAGCCAGCAGAGTGGGTTTTCTAACCTTGAAATGCCTTTAACAAGAATTCAGAGTGCACTGCAGTCGTTACCGAGATGTAGAAAGACAAGTAATAGGGACAATGTTTCTCTAAATGTGCTGTGTAACTTAGTTTTAAGTGGATGTTGTGTTTCCCTGCTCTGATCAGTGTGCCAGGAGACCGTATGGGAGGCTTTCAAGATCTTCTGGGACCGACTACCCGAGCAGGAGGAGTACCAAAGCTGGATGAGCCAGTGCCAGGAAGGCACAGTCACGGCACAAAATGTTGGCAGCTACTTCAGCCAGTCCGAGGAGCACGAGACTCTGGTCAAAAAGGTTTGTGGATGAATAATGATTTAAAAAAAGTCTTTATAATAGCAACACAGGGGATAATAAACATCTCTGCAAGCGGCTGATACTGTTACTAAACAATACTTCTTCTCTTTTTCAGAGAATGTCCCGGCCTGGTGTGAAAAGGTAAAACAAAACTTCCCATGTGCTCACACACTGATTCAATGATACATCGCCGATCTCATAAAATCGGAATTTTGTAAATGTGTCGTTTTTCTCGTTGTCTGTAGTGAATCCACCAGGTCCTGGCAAAATATGTGCAGGTGAGTTATTCAAGACTTTTCATTCCAACCTGTTCATGTTCACACATGAACAGGTCAGAATTCTCCTGCTGAGGTCAGAATTCTCCTGCTCATCAGTATGTGTTTGATTTTCCTGTTCTATTTCTGTGTCTCAAGCTTGGATGTTATAATGTTTTAATGTTTTGTTTGCCTTCTCACTGTTCTTTTGTTTTGATTATTTTCTAATTATTATTTTGATTGTCAAATCCCATTTTTTATATATAGCAACAACCTTCAATAGCTTATTCCTTCAAATTATTGCTATACAAAAACACAAATAAGCCAAGTCTCTACACTTTACCTTTAGTGGAGAGGCGGTGGTCTAGTGGCAAAAACTTGGACTATGGGCAGAGAAGGTCTCTGGTTCGTCTCTGGTTCAACTCCACGGAGAGACAACAAAAAGACGAACCTGGATTGATCTGTCCAAATATCCAAGAGTCTCCCTACCCTGTCTAGTGCCCCTGAGCAAGGCACCTTACTCCCCCAACATCTGCTCCCCGAGCGCGGTACATGGTCGCTCACTGCTCTGTGTGTCCTGCACCAGATGGGTAAAAAGCAGAGATTAAATTTCCCTACCTGCATGAGTGTGCCTTTGCATGTCTGTGCATTTGTTTGGGACTAATAAATGCATCTTAATCTTAAATCTTAATCTTAACTTCGACCCACCCCACATGTAGCCTCTTTTAACACAATATAAACATTTTAAATCGCTTATAACACATTATACCATAGTTGTTGTAAAACTTTTATTCACAGTTTTCTTTCAACAACAAATGTATCCATAACTTGCAGCTGTTGTATACACATATAGAATACAGTATAGGTTTTAATTGTTAACAAATAACTTTTAAACTGCAAATTTATTTTCTATTATTTCCGTTATTATTAATTAAAATAAACTACTCTGGACATGGAAAATGTAATAATTTAAAATGTCGTCCAATATAACAAGTTAATTAACGTGTTTTAATAGTTTAGGACAACACTGCAGTTCCATGACAAAGGAACACAAACCTATTTGCCTGCAACAATACTTGTCAGATAAGAAAGTTATTGTCTTTGTCTCTAGGTGGGATTTTTATATTTAAAAAAGGAAACGATGTCCGTCTCACCCCATCCCTACAGAGTGTGGATCCCCCTTTAAAGCCTGTGTGCTGTGTATTCTCTTTATTATAGTTGTTAAGTCATGTGATGTGGGTCTCTTGTCTCTCACAGCACTCCGGCACCAGACACATCAGAAGCTCCTCAGCCAGGTCAGAGACAACACTGCTACGAGACATTGTTCGCTGAAGCTTGTGTGGTGTTCAGATAAGCACCGGGTCCATATTAGCACCTGTCCCACACGATCGTATATCTAGCTTTCACTGTGGTGTGTTAATGTGAATGCATCTTTCCGTGGGTTGGTCGGGTGATCTTGGCTTTAGGCCACTTTAGCCCGAAATTTAGAAAGAACTCAGGGTCAGGACAATCTAATCTATGCAGCCATCAGGAATCAGTCAAGGACGTAGTTACAAAAGGTTTAAGCTTCCATCCACCTGGAATAAACTCACATCTTCTATTTTTCTTCTGAACATGAACTCCACCAATGAGTAGCTAAGGGAGAGGAGGAGGTGGTGGTGGTGGTGGATGCAGTCACCAACGCCCCAGATGTGAAGGAGAGTACTGTGAGTGCACACAAAGACATCCGTACACCTTTCACTCTAAATCTATGCGCCTGTATTGCATTTAAACTGTGTCTTCTTCTCGTGCTGCAACTGGACAATGACATCGCCGTGCAGCCTCCCACGCCCGCCATGCTGGAGCAGGTGGTGGAGCTCAGCATCCTCCTGACCAGACAGGCGTACAGCAGCGACCTCAAGGATCCAGCCAGCCTCCAGTTCCAGACGCTCAGTCGACAGCTGGCAGAGAAGGTTCGTCTCTGGCTCAGTCCCTGTCGCTCTTTATGACTCCCGTCACTGCTGTTGTATCTTGGCTCTGGTCTGGACCTGCTGTATGTCCGGGTTTATGTTCTGTGATGGATGTGTAGTTAGCTTTAATAACATGCACTTTAACTGCAGTGGTGATTAAAAACCCAACCTCTCTGAGGCCGGGGCTCAGAGAGCACAGATTTTATGTTACACTTTTTTTTTTTGGTGAAATAACCATGTGATAAAAAATACAGCTTAATGATGCATTTTGGGAAAAGATAAAATTCACATATGTTTGCACAGATACTCACCTTAGGGGACTTCAGGGGTTTTACTGGTGCTTTCAAAATTCAGCGAGTTTCTTATGTGCTTTCCCCAGCAGTCAGCTCCACACACAGACACACACACAGCTTGTTAACAATCACATCTTAAACACATACTTGATTTTATGTCTGTAAAGGAACTAAGAATTCCTTGAATTTAGTTTCCTGCCGAGATTTGCTGTACACATAGGATTTACATAAAGTACCTTCACTTTACACACAAGCTCACATGCCTTAAAGGATTAAGGTCTATGTGTAAGTGGAGGGACAGGGACCGGAGGTAGTTCATGAGGTAGGGGAGAGAACCGACCTGAGAGATTTCTTTTGCAATCCTCCTTCTCTGGTGGATTAAATGAACTTGGTCAGTGAGTCTAGATGTAAGAGACCATGGGGAAAAAATATATTTTCGAGGGGACTATGGTGCTGTAGTGTGCCTCTTGAGGATAAAGATCAGGGCCACAGCATAAGAAACTCAAAATGATCTGTTATGTACCAAGAAATCGGATTTCAACCTTGATAATCCGTTCAGTCATTTTTTTGCATAATCTTTCTCACAAACAAACCGACGACGGTGAAAAACCAAACCTCCTTGATTGATGCATTGTGAAACAACTAGCTATGGCTCACATCTGATGCCTGATCGTCTTTGTGTTTTGCAGATCGCAGAGGCTCTGGAGGGTCTTCCTGGGTTCAAGAGTGTGTCAGTGCTGGACTTCAGGTCAGTCTCTCTCTGACCTCACGTTACGACCAAACCTCCCTGAAGTTGTAGCTTCAACACCTTCTCCGCTCTCTGCAGAGGTTTAACAGCTTCTCTGTGTTTCATGCAGGCCTCAGGTGGACAGCCAAGGGTGAGTCATCAGTTCAGACAGTTTTACCTTGAATTGTTCCTCCTGTCCTGTCCGGTATCTAAGCCCTGAGATCCCCAGCAACATTTCCTTAGCTGCAGCAGTGTGAGTGTGTGTGGCGTCACCTTCATCCCACTCTGTGTTTACCTGTGGGTGTGGGCACGTGTTGAGGTGTGTCACTAGTTGCCTGTGGTAACGATCTTAGTACGGTCACTCACCTGTTAAGTGGGATCAGATGGCTCCAACCAGGCGAGCATCTGTTCATCTATAGAGACGATTATTGGGGCTTAAGGACCTCACCAATTAGTCTCTGGTGGAAGGGTGGAGAGGCGGAGGAGGAGGTCTAGAGGGAAAGATGGAGTATGTGCCAAGGAAAAGGAGGTTAAGAGGAGAAATTCAAAAAAGGCAGGGACAGTTTCTTGTGCTTCTGTACGACCAGTGGAGGAAGTATCCAAATATTAAACTCAAAGGTATCAGAATCAGTAGCCAGTTAGGTTAGCGTAGCATAAAGACTGGCAATCTGAGTCTTCAAAAATTAAATGTACCTACCAGTTGTTGTTTGCTCTATTTCGCCACCTTTAACTCCAAATACAAAGTTTAACCTACACAGTCTATGAGCTTAACACATATAAATGTCAGGCTTGTCATCTAACGTTTGGTGGTGGGGGGGTCTTCAAAAATTAAATGTACCTACCAGTTGTTGTTTGCTCTATTTCGCCACCTTTAACTCCAAATACAAAGTTTAACCTACACAGTCTATGAGCTTAACACATATAAATGTCAGGCTTGTCATCTAACGTTTGGTGGTGGGGGGGTTGGGGTTGTTGAATAAATCAAAGTGTAGCGTGGTGTAATGAATCATGAGTTCTGCTGAGGCTGCAGATGACAGGGTCAGAATTTGGTTTTAAAAGCATGAATCCATGGACTCAACCTGGCGGTAATGGTTTAAAGATGTGGAGCATGTTTTCTTGTGGGCCCCTTCATATCAATCAATAATTTTAATGACTATCTAAATATTGCTCCTGACCATGTGCCCCTCTATATGGCCACTCATCTACTTCCAGTTTGGTAATGCATCTTGTCACCAAGCAAACGTCATCTCAAGCTGCTTTCATGAACATGACGATGAAGGAAGTGGATTTAAACTGCCTCAAATCCCTAGATCTCACTCCAACAGAAACCCTATGGATGTCGTAGATGTGGCAGCAGGAATCTGCAGCTGACAACGTGAACCAGAATTGTGTTTCCCACAATGTATTGGAATCTGTGCAACAAAATCTGTGCCACAAAACACTGAGGATGTTTTGAGAGTTAAGAGAAGCTCTGATAATGGTGCTCCTAATAAAGTGCTCAGCGAGTGGGAATACAAGGAAATATTACGAGATATAACCATGAGTTTGCAGTAAATGGAAAATATTCAAGTGACGGAAAATCACTTTAAGATTGTACTACAAAGTATTATAATAAAAGGATTTAGTTGTAATCAATTGCTGTACACTACAAGAAAAGTTTATAAAATTCCTATACTTTGGAATTTGGTGATAACATTATGTACATTGAGAAATATGCTCACATTTCCCCCCAGTGGTTCAGTGACTGCTGCTGCACGCTGCAGATCTCAGCTCTGTTTGAGTGTGTGAAGCTAAAAGGGGGAAAATAACCATCTCCGTCTGAACGGCCCAACTGTGGTTTGGCACATGCTCAGCTGTTTGCCAGAATCCGCCCAAACTAGGTCAGAGAGGAGAGTAGTCAAATAAAGGCTGATATATGTTTTTTTTTTCCACAGTCTGGAATCTCGGTTGTGAGATTTCCATGTTTATTATGATGATATTGATCATTCTGCTGACTCGGACCGTTTCTGACATGTATGGTTGAGACCCCTGCGTTCCAGGCGAGAGTAGATCACTGCAGTCATCAGTCATCTGTGAGAGCTCTACAACTGTTTTCACAAGTCTGATATTAAATCACACTAATGCGGGAGTGATTTCCAATCCCCTTGGAGAGCGGCTCCCTCATCAGGGAGACGTTTGTTTACCACTTTCTGACTGTAAGATCTGCTGCGTCGCAACAGGGTCAGCAAAGGTGACAATTGCAATTTCCACAGCAACGACAATTTAGGTTCACTAGAGGACTGGTGTGAGAATATGTGAACATATATTGCAGTCAACTTAAATGTAAATGCTTTAAGAGCGCATACCTCCGCCAAGGTTGATTGGCCTCATTATAGACATATTGTATTTCATCAAGATCTCTGTATTATCTGCTGAGAAATTTAGAGATTTTGAGAACACTATATCTTGCGCTGTTAAAGAAAGTGAAAGTGTAATCCCCTCCAAAGCTTCTCCTCAGCCCAGACCCCACTCCACCAAGTTTCTAGAAAATCGGTTCAGTAGTTTTTGGGTAATCCCGCTAACGGACAAAGAAACTTCAATGAAAACATACATGTAACGTCCTCTTTGGACATAATAATGATGATAGAAGAACACAAGGCAAAACAGACAAGAGGAGGAGAAACTACAGATCAAGTGATATCCAGGTTCCATCCACAGTGTCGGGTCCACTTTTTTTAATGCCGTCTTTTCAAAAGCAAGTCCAGAAACCATGAGTTTTTACGACGGGGAAATTCTACAGTGTTTTCCCTGATGACTGTATCTCATCTAGCCTCTTATATCAATGACAGACAGCTCAATTCTTGAGATCTACAGTTATAGTTTGCAAGAAGGTATTATTTAGCCCAATGAAGTATGTGAATTGGTAACAATATCATCATGTACAATTTAAACAAAGGTCATTATATGTTGAATTAGTTTTGAGTCGTCTTTCGTGTCCTCAGGTTGGATGGCGTGGTGGTGGACTATGCCGTCACCGTGGCCGTGGATGCAGTGGGGGTGAGCAACGAACAGCTGGACTACCTGACCCTGCAGTCGAACCGGGTAGAGAACTCGTACCAGGAGGTCAAGGAGCGGCCGACAGTGGTGCACACCATCAGCGAGGTCAAGAACTTTGTCACTGAGGCTCTGCAAAACACCGAGCTGGAGGCTGGTAAGACGATGACTGCTCTGTAACCAGACTCACACGCGCCTCTTTTATATTTTTCTCTTTAGCCAATTATTTCCTTGGCATTGCAGCAAAGTCACTGGGTAGACATTGGCAGGGGACGTGCACGCAGGGCAGGGCGAACGTCCAAGTGTCATATCAAATAGAGACACCGTAGACGCAGCAATATTACAACGTATGCTTACAGCACTTGAGAAAACGTTCCAGGGTTATAATAGTCTCGTCTGTTTCCCATTTGTCTGCCTTCTCTGTCAGAGAGCCCCGACACGCATTTATAACGAGCTTCAGCTAAACGTGAAGAAATAACAGAGTCTTCAGTTATGAGATCTGTGTATTTACTCTGTGCCACAGTTAAATCCTCGTTATTAAACGGTCTGCAGAGTCGAACTCGGCAAAAAAGGACGTTTGAAATCACAGCCCTCAGGATTTTTAGGCTATGATTCAATCCTTTAATTTGGCTTACACCAGCTAATCATCACAGTTAACTCTTAAACTCCCCTGATTTGATATTGTCAGAGGGCATAAGACAAAGAATCAAATCGATTCGGCACCACCCCTCTTTTATATTTCACGTTCCATGTTTTTCTTCCTCGTCATAAACCTTCCTTGAGTTGGAGATTTGGCTGAGTCACATTCGATGAGCAACAAGTGCTGTGAGCGTAGGATTTCTTCTGTCAGGGAGATAATAGAGAAGGTCTGTGAAGATGCTCACTCATCCAGGTCATTCTCCACAGTTCTGTAGCAGCGATTCAGATGAACAACAAAACAACTTCAAGAACCCAAAGGAACATCAGTCGCCTTCGTAATGCCACTTACAATTGAGTAGAGCACATACCTCCTAGTTCCCTAAGGTTCAATCAAACTGGACTCAATTTCACACTCTCACTGGCAACAGTTCCCTAGTTGGCCATCCTGTTGTTGAATGTTGAAGAAGGTGAAAAAAAACACCCCTGCATTCACACCAAAATGTAATGTATCCTTTCTGACTGGTGAATCATCAGTCAGAAATAATTCATAATACTTGAATATCAATACTCATATTTATCAGTACTCATCTGCACCTTTTAATTTGCATTTTTTATATCCTTATTTAGTTTGAGATTCTCTTGTTTGTTTTCTTTGCATTTATTTGCTACCTCTGCCCGGTTTTTAGATTCTAGTGTTCAGTGCTCAGTACGTAGGTCCGTTCCCTCTGCTGTACCTCATGTTTTGTCCTGTGTCTTTTGCGTAATCCCACTAACTAACTAACCCAATCAGAAACATTACCTTGTTGGTGGAGGTAACAAAACAGCTCCTCTTGTTTACCCACATACAGCAGCGCTCCCTAATACCTGTTAACAGAATTGGATGAGTTGGCAGCGTTTCCCTTTAAAGTCACTGCACGGGCACGCACACACACACACGCACTCACACACACTCTAGGGAGATCCAAACCATTACATTTGTTGGATTTAGAAAGTAAGTAAGTCGGGTAACCACCATTTACTTCTGTTCAGGGCTGTTTTCCAGTAATGTGAGGAAAGTGAAGGTGATGTGTGATAATGTCTATACCATCCACCTCCTCCTGTGAGACCCCCCCCCCCCCCTGCTCATGTTTTCCAGAGAAAGTGTGTCATTAGTTTACAGTGTTAGCGACCTCCCATGCAGATGGATGCCATCTAATGCTTCCATTAGTTATGGGCTGTGACATGAGGAATAATGGCTAAACAGTCTCATATGGCCGGCATGTGTGGCTTGGGGAACTTAAAGGCACAGCTTGGCGTTGTCTCTGCTCGCAGTAATAGCCCTGGCTCACAGTGGACGATATTCACTCCAGATTTCTAGCACTGATTTGTGGATGTTTACCCCCGAAGGTAACGAAGGATCGGAAGGCTGTCAGTGCCGAGGCGGCGACTGTTAAATGATTTTCTAGATCCTGGCAGGCAGGATTATTCAGGCCGTTTGGCACGTTGGCCTCCTCTGTGTCAGTTTGTATTAATATTCGTTTCACCTCTGGTTTCACAGTGTCTAAAATCCCAGAGTCTGTCAGCGCTGCAGACAGAGTCATGGTGAGTTACAAGTTACCTCCGCAGCTATTGTGACAACCATCTCTCTCTCTCTCTCTCTCTCTCTCTCTCTCTCTCTCTCTCTCTCTCTCTCTCTCTCTCTCCAGGCTTTCCCCACTTCTTTCAGCATCACACACACACACAAAGTTGACGAATCCCTCTTGTTTCATGACAGTCGTAGTATGACTGATGTTGGCTTTACCTGTAACTGGCTTTGTGATGTTAGCCAGAGCCACACCACTGAGTGCAGGTAGGGGATGAGCTCACCAGCCAGGATGAAGTGAAGCTTTCAGGATTAGTTTGGCTCTTTCTAAAATAGTCCACTGCTATTCCGGGGTGAGGGCTTCAGTGCACCACAGCACAGAGTGTCAGGAGCAGACGCTGCACACATGAGTCCATTCAGACGAGTAACACTCAGTGTAAGTGTACTTTAATGATCATCAGAGTTTATGTTGCACTAAATGTGTCTGCTTGTTCACTTTATAGCTCCGTTTACCGGCTGATTAATTTGACTCATTAGATAAATTGGGGGAATTGGCAAACTTCATCAGTAATTGATTCAAAGTCCAGAGCGGAGAGCTACTGTGCCACAGGCGCACTTCACTAACCCAGTTTGCATTCGGAACATTTTAGATTCAGCTCCTGCTTTATTTTTTCTCATTGAGCTAATATTGTAAGTATGGATCCTGCAGAATAAAACACGTAAATATATTTATACATATATTATAGTCTCGTTAAATTCAATCTCATCAACATCAGCTCTCTAGATGTGAAATAATATTCATCAAGGTCCATAAATTATTCACTGGGACAGTGAAAATGTTGAAAATCTCCCTATCCCGATGTTAATAATAATTTCTTGCATCCGCCGCCCTCCGGATCTACAAAACATTTTTTGAGTTCTTCCCTGACCCATATCACGTCCTTCCACCAAGTTTCATGGTCATCTGTTAAACTGTTTTTATGTATCTAGTTTACAATCAAACACACACACAGGGATACAAACAACTTCAAAGGACGAAATTATCTAGTCATTAAAACAGTTACGTAGTGGCTCGGCTATCTCTTTAATTCAGACAGACCCTGTATGGATTATCCCAGTATAAATATACAGTATGTCAGCAGTGAGCTACAGGAGCTCTGATTGGTCCTGACCTAAACAAGTGAAACAGTGTGCCAGTCATCAGTTCCTGAATGCACAGCTCACTCTGATGAAATACCTCAAAACAGTTCACATGACAGCAGCTGTTTGTGATGCAGGCGGTCGTTGTGGATGAGCCGCAGGAGATCACGATCCTGGAAGAGGATGTGGAAGATGTCGACCTGCCCGAGCCCTCAGAAATAGTCCCAGCATCAACGGCTGTAAACGATGTTATCTTTCTGGAGGAGAGCACTGTTGTGTCTGCAGCTCCTGTCCTGGTCACCATTGCACCTGAAACTGACAGTGAGTGTAAATCCCCCTGTCCCCCTTACCCTAGTTGCTCCTTTTTATAACGGTCTCACACTCAGGGATTCAATTAGAGCCTCACATATCAGTATCCTTTGTTTTATTTTATGATATTCATTTTTAGTTTATATAATTTATTTGTGTTTTCTTTTATTTACAGTTATTTATGTATGTTATATAAAAAAAAAAGAAAAAAAGTGTGGCTCTTATTTTTGAGGGTGCAGTCCAAACATTACAAAACTTACTTTGCGTTTGCACTGACATTTTTCTATATCTTTCAGTTCTCATTTTGTTAATCTCTTAACGAAAATATTTTCTCTGTTTTGCCACATAGATCTTGTGAGGTCTGGTGAAAGGCAGCCAGTTTCTGAAAAGGGAGACCAGCAGACAAACTGAACTCATTATCTTTGTTTTTCCAGGCATGGAGGAGGAGGGTCTGTTGCTGGAGGACACTGTGCAGGCTCCTGCTGTAGAGAACCCCCCACCAGAGGAGCTACCGGCTGAACTTCCCTCCACTGAGCTGCCAGAGGACGTCACGCTGCCTAAACCGCCGATGGAGATCGAGGCCTCGGGCTCTGACCTGGAGGTCTCGCTGCAGCCGAACCCAGCCTTAGAGGACGTGGAGATTCCAGAGGAGACGATTCCAGAGAGTTCCACAATTGTGACCGAAATCACAGAAGAAGAAAGTATGCCTGCTCTCGTCCCACCTCCTGAGGCTGTAGATGGAGCAGGTGAAGCAGCAGAACCAGAATCAGCCGAAACTGGCCTGTTTTCTGTGGACGGTGAGTCGGTGGAGGTGATAACCGAATCTCTAACTGTTGAGGAATCTGTAATCAAAGATCACGGTTTGGAGGAGGCAGCAGCAGAGAGCGAAGGGCAAGAGGTGAAGGTGGACTTGGAAACACCTGAAGCTCCGGTTGTAGAGAACGAGGCCACGGGAGCTCCCTCAATTTCAACAGAAGATCTCACAAAGGACGAGGTTTTGCTGGTGAACATGGATGAAGAAGAACCACCTGGGACAAATTCTTTGAATCCTGCCCAACCAACCGCCCTGTCTCCGGAGAGGGAGTCGCCTTTCACCCGCGTCTCTGACGTTAACCCTGCCTCTGAGGGGCTACCTGACATCTTCATCCCTTCACTAGTGGAGGTAAAAATGAGAGGAAAACTGGAACAAGATTTGGTCTTGAATGCATAATTATACTACCTTCTTATGTCTTGTATAAACAAGACCACATGTGCACATAAGAGTGCAGCTTGGGACACAAGTTTCTGTCCAAACCCAGAAAATTAACCGAGCCTTCCCCGTCCTGGCCCAGGTCCTGGCCTCATTATCTACATAACGAAGACCATGAGGAAAAAATAAAAGACATAAAAAGTATGGGAACAGCATTTTTCATGTTGTGCTCCTGACTATAGCAGCTCATAGGAAACAAACCTTTTTCTTACAATATTTGGGATTGAAGAATTTTAACCAAATTAGCCTAGCCTGCTATTTACGTAACCATTCAGTAATTGGCAACTCAGTTTAACCTGCATTGTACATAGTGGGAGGTACAGTACTTCATATATTTCTTTCAATGGTAAGTTTGTGGTGATTGTAAATGACCAGACTGTCACAACCGACAGTCCCGTAACTTCAGCCCTCGGTATGTAACCCCAGGATTTGAATCTTAGCACACGTGGACTCATAGACTAATGGACAAATCCCAGATTAAGTTAATTAACGTCTGACAGTGTCACCTCCATCCTGGTCCACTTACTGTTGGAACTCAGAGAGCAAACTATTTTTAGCAAGTAAGTCAAAAGTCATGCGACCCAGAGAACACTCTTGTAGGTGTACACTTAGGTTAATCATCAATGTCTCAGGATAGTGTATGCACATCCCAGCACATTTCAGGAGCATCAGCTAAAACAAAAACCACCCATACACTTAATTATCATTTTAAACCAATAGATACAAAAGTCAAAACATGCATCGTAAACAGGATGCTGATTTTGTAGCAAAAATGTTTTTTTATCTATATCCACTTGTGTGTTCCTCCAGATCCAGACCTCTATCGAAGGCTTGGATGATGCCACCATTGGAGAGCCAGGTGTCGACGTGGTTCATTATGGTTATGGTTTGATTAACCACACGGAGGAGGGCAGCACTGGATTCCCTTTCGACGTGGCATACGGCACCGACCAGGTCAGCATCGCCATGCCTGCGAACCCTGGACGAGCACTGATGGTGTTCTTCAGCCTGAGGGTGACCAACATGATCTTCTCCGACGATCTCTTCAACAAGAACTCGCCAGAGTACAAAGCTTTGGAGCAACGCTTTCTAGAGCTGGTAAACTTCTCCCAGTCACTCATGGCTATCATCGATCACGTAGAATCAATTTGATCTTTCTAAAATCTTTTCCCCCAGCTCGTGCCCTACCTGCAGTCCAACCTGACTAACTTTGAGAACCTGGAGATCCTGAACTTCAGGAACGGAAGCATTGTGGTGAACAGCCGGATGAAATTTGGGAAACCTGTGGCCCAGGCCGTCACCTCCTCCGTCTACCTGATCCTGGAAGACTTCTGTAACACAGCCTACCAGACCATGAACCTGGCCATTGATAAGTACTCTCTGGATGTCGAGTCAGGTGGGTGAAGAACGATCTGCTGTTGTCAGCGCATCATCTGGTTGTGGTTTATGACATCAGTTTCTTAAAAGAATAATCGATTAATAAGAAATTCTCATATTCACCACTTTTTGAGATTTAGATGATATTGTTAACACTCTGCATTTTCAATTAAAAGCTGCAACCAGAGCTACAAAACATGTGAATCCCCTGTCCAGACACTGTAGAGCTTGGACTGCAGCACATTGTATAAACAACAGAACAGTTGATGATAAATACACAGTCTTTTTCTTTTAGTGTGTGTTTTATACTCCTCCTTTTTATAATATAGCTGTTATATTATCTGACCCAGCATAACCTTTTCTGGCAACTTTCCTTCACTTCCTCATGTAGTATCTTCCTCCAGGCTCCTGTGTGTCAGTCGGCTTGTAATCGGCCATTGATGATACCGTTGATTCATGCTTTTGTTTTGGATGAGCGCTGATTATCTGTCTGAGTCACAGCCAACGCACCTGGCTGGATCTCTTTGCATTAAGCAGCTCTAACTCTGTGTTTACCAGACAGACATAAGTGGTGTAGATCTTCTCATGTAACTCTCAACAAGAAAGTAAATCCGTGTATTTCTTCAACTCAGTTACCTCTTTAAAAATCTGTAGCATACTGATAAATCAAAATTTTGAACACGTTTTATAGAGCAAACCCCAAATCAATCACCACTCTTCCTGTTTCTTTATCATCCAGGTGACCAGGCTGACCCCTGTAAGTTCCAGGCCTGTAACGAGTATGCAGAGTGTAAGGTGAACAAGTGGTCGGGGGAGGCGGAGTGTGTCTGTAACGCCGGCTACTTCAGCGTGGCCGACCTGCCCTGTCAGAGCATCTGCGATCTGCAGACTGACTTCTGCCTCAATGACGGAAAGTGTGACATCATCCCCGGCCAGGGAGCCATCTGCAGGTGGGTGGGGATTAGGGGAAGTGATCGTTTCTGTGTGTGCGGGAAAGAGCGTCTGAGTTTGCAGGTTTGCGACGCCAGGGCTCCATCGCGTAATCCAAAACAGATTTCCGAGCGTTACCGCAGATCATGCAGGAGGCCAGAGTCTGAGAGCTTTGAGTTTTAAAGGTGCTTTGTTTGGCTGGATGTGGATCATGTGTAGAGGAGCGATGCCCGGTGCGCTTCAAACCCTTTGTTCAAAAAGCCTTTTTCAAATTAAGTTCTATGTATTTGTGACGCAAAATAAGTTCAGGTCTCAAGGCTGATGAAATATAATGAGGCTGTAAACATTTAAATGGAATCAGGATTTGTTTACACCTTTGTTGGCTGCAAAAAACCAATCAACCATCTTCAAATATTTATATATTGGCCAAAGTATTTAAGAAAATGTTCAACGATGTTCATTTATTGACACTACAGCATTAAATGTGCTTGAATAAAAATAACTAATACTGGTTGTTAAGGCAAAATCTCAACGATCTGATTGTATTGAGCAGACTGTGGCTCAACCTGAAAACAACATTACACCAAAAACTATTTTTCTTTTTCGAGGATGCAAAAGCAAGTGTGCAGCTTTAGCATTTGCAATTCAGATCCATTTATAGAATCTATACATTTGTTTCCATGTCCAAAAAGACATTGCATAGGTTTACGAGTGTAAGATTGCAAACCTTCTTTTGCAATCAGTGATAGAAACATGTCCTCTGGCTCTATTGAGGCTTTTGTAGATATGCAAAGTGTTGACGTGCGTGACTGTGAACAGACACAGGAGAGATTGTGTGTGCCATGAAAAGTGCTAACCTTAGTTTAACACCCTCTACCACATCATAAAACACTCAGGCAGCTCCAGATGCTGTCGGATTGTTGTTTACCTCTCGCTGTTAATCTAAAAGGGTGCTTTGCTCCATGGAGACGGAAAACAAACAGTTGATACGTGGTTTTAATTTCAAAACATGGCATTAATTATTCAATAGCACATACAGAATATTATACCTGTATACCTGTTATTAAACACATTCTTTCGTCATTCAGTAAAACTTTGTTCAGCTGATCCCTGAATGATTCACAAAGTTGTTTACAGGGAATCTACGCCTGTTTGTTTTTGTTTGTTTAAGCAAGTTGCAGAAGTTGTTTTATGACATTGTGACTAATTGTCATCTCAGGTGTCGTGTCGGGGAGAACTGGTGGTACCGAGGAGAACACTGTGAGGAGTATGTGTCCGAGCCACTAGTGGTTGGCATAGCGATCGCCTCCGTAGCTGGTTTCTTATTGGTGGCCTCCGGAGTGATCTTTTTCCTCGCCAGGACGTTACGGGATCAGTACGACAAGGATGAGTCAGAGGATCCCATAAGGTGAGGAAGAGCAAGTCTGTCTTATAAGTGAATGTGTATATTGTGGCGGTGGTCTAGTGGTAGAAACTTGGACTATGGGCAGAAAAGGTCTCTGGTTCATCTCTGGTTTTACTCCACGGAGAGACAACAAAAGAAGAACCTGGATTGATCTTTCCAAAAATCCAAGAGTTTTCTCCCTACCACGTCTAGTGCCCCTGAGCAAGGCACCTTACTCCCCCAACATCTGCTCCCCGGGCGCTGTACATGGCTGCTCACTGCTCTGTGTGTCCTGCACCAGATGGGTTTAATGCAGAGGATACATTTACCTACCATTGCATGCTGCTAGAGACTTTGATTATTTATGATGTTCTCCTGCACGTGGCATCTATTGCACTTCTGTCCGTCCTGGGAGAGGGATCCCTCACATGTGGCTCTCTCTGAGGTTTCTACATATTTTTACCCTGTTAAAAGGGTTTTTTGTAGTTTTTCCTTACTCTTGCTGAGGGTTAAGGACAGAGGATGTCACACCCTGTTAAAGCCCTATGAGATGAATTGTAATTTGTGAATATGGGCTATACAAATAAAATTTGATTGATTGATTGATTGATTGATGAGTGTGTTGTGCATGTGTTTGGTATAAATAAACAAATCTTAATCTTAATCTTAATAAGATTGTATACCAAGTAATGCAGAACCACTGATTATAAGTAGATATCAATAGAAATGAGAATAAGATAAGCAAAGTTACATTTGAGAGAGAATAATAATAGCACTTTTATTGTGTATGTTGTTGGAATCATTTCTGATTATAATCCGTGGTTCTCCCTACAGAAGGAGGTTGGAATAAATAAAAGAAAACAATATGGGATTAGACTTATTATATTCATTACACTAAACCTTCACCATGCAGCTTAATCAGAATAAATGCCATATGATGGATTAACCAGTAGGATTCTTTTTTCATCCATGCAATAGCCATTAACTCCTGTGTATAAACACAACTGTCTGATAGTGAACAGAAACTTCAGTGTGTCTGACGACTTTCTCTCTTCCACGTAATCAGCTTTATAGTAAAGGAGTCTGGTTATTATCTTGAGGGTTCAGAATAACCGGAGACATCCTGTGGCCGTATCCTCAGTTGAACGGGCAAAATGATCCACCGCACCATCTCTTCATCGTCCATAGTTTACAGCAGTGTGGTCAACGTCTCCCTCTCCCTCCCTTTCCTCCTGTCTTCTTCACTTTTTCTCGGTGTTTATGTGAGTGTGTATGTTTGTGTGTGCGTCTGGCATTGACCACAGCAGCCCTTCAGAGCCAATTAGTTGATCAGATATCGCACTGATCTATTTCCAAAAAGCCTTAAACACCCAACACAAGAGGCTTTGTGATTGTCTGGTGTCTGACCGGGACATCAACAGAAGGTCAGGGACGGTTAATCAAAGTCTTATTCAATGCAGCTCAGTTTTGTTTTGTGGCTCCCAAGACAGTGTGTCGCCGGCCTCTCCTCACTTCTCTGTGTGTTGTGTTTCAGGGGGGCAGAGAGCCTTCCGTCTCTGGAGAGGGCGACCAAGTACAATCCCATGTATGAGAGTGAGGCGACCACAGGCTATAGCCACTACTATCGGCGCTATCCGGAATATCCAGTGCACAGCAGCGCCAGTGCCGAGGCCTCCACGGACTTCAGCAGCGAGGAGATACGACACATCTACGAGAACAGTGAATTAACCAAGGAGGTGTGTTTGTGCACCGCTGTACCGTGATTGATGTGTGAGTCACAATGATGAGGCCTTTAATGTTTAAAAATAGAACATCTGATACTGTTATTATTCAATGAAATATTACCAAGCAGTCGTGCTTTTCTGCTAATGCCCTATCTCACTATGTCCAAGCAGTGTTTCCCATTAATTATCTAGACTGTGGCAGCCCGCCATATTATAATGTGCCCCGTTACAGCTACATAACGAACCTACACATTGTTTTGCACCTCTCATAATAATATAATAGAACTCTGACTTGGTGTTTTGCTCAATTGCTTCACTGTATAGCTATGATCTGCCCTGTTTAACATGTGCTTTTTTACACTATTGTCCATTCAGTATTTACCATCCACGCAGACAGTCCGACCTCATAGTATCAGCTGCTGTTGTGCGTCTACCCGCAAGTGACATCAATGCAGTTCTCTCTCTCACGCAAGAACGTGTCTGTGTACTTGTTACTTGGAAAAAAACATCTTGGATCAACCCATTTATTCTGATCCGCTCCAAACTGTAATGGGTTCTCCCACGGGTCATGCTCCACCCCTCCACACATTTTCACGGAAATCCGTTCAGTAGTTTTAGCTTGATGCTAAATAACTACCAAACACAGATGAAAACAGAACCTCCTTGGCGAAGGTAATAAAAGATCAAAGCGAATGTTAGGGGCGAATAAAAGATTCAGCTTTTTAACTTGTGTTTCATGATTTACACACTCTGGAGGCGCTACAGCTCTATTTTTGGAAGGTGTGTTGGAGATTAAATTTTTTAGTCTGGATGGATAGTTCAGTCAGGTAAATTCGTCTCGCTCAATGCCATCTGGATGCCAGTTACCAAGCACAGCCAGCGCACATCTTTCTTTTCTCACCTCCACATTTGACCTGAAATGAATCTGGACCGCAAACTCGAAGGCTGCAGAATTGTTTCGTTCCAACAATTACTTTTGCATCCTTGAAATCAGAAAATAATTGTGTTTTGTTTGCGCCCACAGACCGTTCATTTGACTGTTTATCTGCTCGTGATGCGCTGATGTAATTTTCCCCCTGGACTGATATCATGTGTTTCTGCAGGAAATCCAAGACAGGATACGCATCATCGAGCTCTACGCTAAGGACCGGCAGTTTGCAGACTTTGTACGGCAGCATCAAGCGTGAGTTTCTCTCCGACTTGTTTTTCCCCCTTTTCTACACTGCGATGAGATAAACAGGCCGGGCAGGATGTGAAGAAATAGGGAAGTGGGTTAGCGATACTGGATGCTGACAAAAGACAAAATCAAAGTGAAAAAATGGTTGGTTGAAAGCTGGAGGAGATGAAGGATGCAAACCATGCCAAATCAGTGAGGAGACACATCTATCATTACCAAATCTTCAGCAGCCAGGCCCGGAGCTGATACAGTGAGACAGAAACAATTACGACACACAGACATTCCTCTGTCTGCCAACAGTTTGGCAGGAACAGTGTCTGTGTGTAATGGCTGTGAGGGTATTTAAGAGGGATCTGGCTGAAGATGCCTCTTGTCTGTGCCATGCAGATTCTACGTGCCAGAAAAGCCTAAGTTAAGTTGTGGGCACTTGTATGTGCAGAAAGTAAAGTAACTCATATCCAATGTGTTTCTGTCTGTGTGTGTGTGTGTTTGTGTGTGTGTGTGTGCGTGTGTATGTGTTTGTGTTTGCAGGGTCATCGATACCCGCAATGAGAGCTCCGCTTCACAGACTTGAAATTTTGCTGTCAACAACAAGAAGGTATTTCCGCTTCATTTGTAGATTTAAAGTTCCAGTACAATCCTCCTCAAAGTTTTAAAATACCAATGAATAATATATATTTTTCCGTCAAGGCCTATGCAAAGGTAGAACAACGGTTTTAGGAATGGGACAAATTATGGTCTAGATACATATGGGCATCTACGTCTTTGGCCTCTTGTCCACACCCGAACTGCCGACTCGATCTGCCGGCAGCCCCAGGGGCGGAGTTAAAACCACAGCATTCAAGTCAGTGAGACGAGAACACCGACCGATCTCACAGCCTTCGATTTTCTCTTTGAAGATGAAACGCATGTTTAGGAAATGCACGTCTTTTTGAACAAAGAGGAATGAACAGAAAGAGTGACTGAGAACTTTCTTTTGGCTGAAAATAAAAACTATTGTGAAAAGTGACCATGTGTAAATACATACACTAACCAACAGTGAGAAGCAGATGGAATGCTCACAATGTTCTTCTCTGATTAGACGGATAGTTGATGTAGACGTTATGGCCACCTACTGCCTTGCAATGCTGTTTGAGTATTTGTGGTAACTTTTATGATCTTCTCTGGTTGGAGACATTTTGTAAAGCAAAGGTTGTGTGGATTTATAAATTTTTTTAAATGGAGGAAAATATCCGTTCAAAATACTATTGGCAGTGTAGACAAGAAGAAAAAATGGCACTCATCATGGGAGAAGAAACACTTGTTCAGATGAGGAGTACAGTTTTAAAATGAGTTGCAATTTGTCCCAGGATTTAGTTGTAGGAAATAAAGGAACTTTGTTGCATCAATACTACTCTCCTGACTGTAGCTGAAGCTAGCTGACGTTTGGATTAGTCTAGAATAATGACTGGAAAGTGGTGAATCAAGGCAGCCTCAATCCAGGGTCAACAGAATTATCCCAGCAGCGTCCTCTAATGCTCACTTATCATAATGATACATCTCATTTGTTTAACCCCCAAAAAAACAATTGGAGAAATATCAAGTCAAAGTTTTGCAGAGGTTCACTTGAAGGGTTTTGTCGTTGGCCATGAGCAGCTGGCGGGAAAACACACGTCTCTCCAGGAAGTTTTTCGTAAAGCCAAGAAATAGTCCGGTACAAATCCCCACTAATATGACGAATTATCATCTTCAAGGTTTGGTTTTTGATTTTGATTTTGAAAAATGAATTCTTTCTGTACAGAGCCATACTTTCTGTTTCACCATTTTTCCAGTTGCTAAGCTAAATTAACCAGCTGCTCCAGCTTTATTACAACCAAGCAATCAAGTGGCATCAATCTTTTCAGCATATAAGTGTACGTTAAACTGTACTTTTAGTGGGTTCATTGCATATGGTGCCTATGTTATTTCATTACAAGGCTTTAAAACCAATTACTTATGTTTGTAGTTCGAAATATTTTGCTCAAAACTCTAAAAGGCTGTTATGTGTGTGTTTTAAGTTGGTGTTTATATACTCTATCTTCTGCTTTACAGCAACATGCCTCTGTGTGACGTGAAGCTCTCTGTTACTTTCTTCTTCTTGGCTGTGGTTCTCAGAGCCTGGACCTCGCTGTTTAAAAGGACTGCCATTAAGTACCATGATTCTCCTAACGAAGGGCCCCTGTCTGTGCGTCTGTCCCTGCCTGTGTGGACAGAGCTGCTGACTCTTCTTCCTCGGTGCCTTCCTCTCCTGACTTGAGCTGTGACATCAAGGATCTGTGTTTTTTTTCTGCTGCTCATCCACAGGACATCTTCCTTTGGGTCAGACTGGACGCATTCTATCACTTGAAATATACACAGACACTAATGAAATACTGTGTAGTACTTTTGTGTAGGGGCTTTTTGTTTCATCATCATTTGTCCGTTCTAAAAAAGGGAAGATTGTAAATATGTATATAGTGTTTGCTAGTCGATATTATTGAATACAAGTTTGTATCTCTATAAGGCTCAAATGGGCTCTTTAGGTCTTCATAAGAGAGATGCAGAGAAAGTTGCTGCTTTTTAGTCAATGGTGCTATCTCCATGTAAAAATACACTTTGAAGGTAGTGATTTATAATAACTAAGTTTGACAATTTAAAAGCTACACCAAACGATCAAGACTGTATAATAGATTTGTGTTAGTTTAGTATTTTGGGAAATATGAGTATATATATATATATATGAGTATTTTTGGAAAATCTTAAATCGCTTTCTAACATTATGTCCGGAAAATGTCTGGAAAATTGGGCCTGGACAATATCCAGAGTTTGTCTTTCACGTATGAAGAACGCGTAAAAATATAAAAATTCGCATTTACGTTTATTTGCTAGAAATCAGATAAGTATATTTCCCAAAACGTTGAACTATGAGGTGGACACATTTAGTGTTAGCATTTGTGTCTCACCATACATCAATGTAAAAGCAGTCTTAACTTTAAATGCAGAGTCATTCCAAGCTAGTTTTCGACTGGCAGATGATTTTCCTGCCTCTTCGAGGGCCTCATCAGTCAGAAGCTTTGGTGTTATGTTTGTAAATGTGTAGCGTTGCAGACATGATAAAATGAAAACAGTGGTGAGGCGAGAAAGACGGAGCATGAACCCTCTATAGCGCTGGGATCCAGAAATAATTGAAAACACATTTCACTGGAAAAAATGCTCCGGGGCAAGTGTCCCAGGGATTTGATCAAATGGTCTGCTTTCAGATCTCATATGTAATGCAAGTGAAAGAATAGGAAAAGCAAGCTTATAAATAACATGTGTGCTTTAGAGAGACAACCTCAAGCTGCGGCTCATGTTGAAAAAACGTCAAGGTTACCAGCAATTCTTGGTAAAGAATGATCTGCCTACCAGTTTGGCCATTATCCTGCTCCTCAATGTGAAACCTTGTGACAGAATAATTCCAGTGTTTTTCTTTGGTATTTTCATACGTTCCTCCCTGGGCTTGTTGTGCTTGACCCCTCTCGTCCCTCGAGTGGATCCTCACAGCTGCAGCGGATTAGGATCTGAAGGTTTTTTCGTTTTTTTCTAATCCAGTGTAACCGTCAGTTCGGTTCGGAGGTCGGATCGACACGTAGATCCTGTCCTAGCTTCTTGTTTACATGACATGCTTCTCGTCCCCTTGCTGTCCCTTCAGACCCGAGCGATAAACACTGGCGACGCAGACTCTTGTGACAGTGTCATGCCTTTCGCAATCTGCATCTTCCATGTCATTTTTATATTCATTTACATGCTTTTTGTGTGTCTGCACATAGTCCAACACCCTCTAACTGCCACAAACAGCCAATCATCTCACACCATCTTCTGTCAAGTACATAACAGTGAATATAATGTATTGTTGCATTGTAGGCTGTGAATCGTGTGTCTCAAATGTTTCAATATATTCAGATATTCTTTTTATACTGTTTCACCAATTTAACCATGTTACCATACTGTGCAGCTGTGTAAACATTCAAATAAAAAATGTAAATAATTAAAATGTTTTTATATAAAATGCAGACTTAGGCTCCGCTGTACATTTACTTCAATACAATATTATGGGACATTTTTAGATCTCTGCAGGATTATTACCTATTCATTATATATATTTGTTGTATTTAATAGTAAAAATAGTACTTTAACTACGGTAAAATTTTGTATTGTAATACTTTTTCACACTGTCTTTGTGTGAACAGTGGTGAAATACAATTGTAGTATGGTAGGACTGTCTGATACTGTCCGTGCTCCGCAGAGAGTCACTGGTATAGTGGTTGCCTCCACCATGTTGTTGGCCAGTTGTTTAGTTGCGTCCAGATAATCTGAAGAGCAGATTAGCCCCAGCAGGTATAGATTATAGGATCGTCTGTAGCCATGACAGTTTCTAAAAGAGTATATGCCAGTAATCATCCTGCGTCACAGACTAACAAGTTTGCCAGAGTCTTGCTGGGTGTTTTAATTCCTATACAAGTGCAGCACATTGTGTAAATAGACCCTCAGCCTGGTAAGACAAGTACAATGGGTAATTGTGTAGCATCTAGAAAGAAATTGCATCCAGCTGCCCCCTTTTTTGTTATGTTTTTTTGTATGAGCATTGTTCCAGGGGTTTGGTTTTTATTTTGTGTGGTTTGGTGTGGCCAACGATGGTGTCATTTGTTTTTATTTCATATTAGAAAATCGACTCACTGCGGTAATAGAGCAGGAGGGTGTGCCCTCCTTCGGTCTCACCGTGTTAAATGTTACTGTTGGACAAGGAGTGGCAGCAACAAGTAGCTGTGCACTGACCCAGTTTGGAAAAGTTACCAGTATGAAGTCAGTGTCTCTTCAGCGCAGGGCAACATGGGTGAAAAATGGAAAACACAGAATGAGGGAGGAAATCGTCTCTGCACGCTGACTGACTGACATGCAGTGTTTTCGTGCCGGAGCATAATTTGGGTCGAGGAGCGAGGAACAGATGAGAAGTTCCATTAACGTCAGTTGTTCTTGACCAGGTGCGTTGAAGCTTGTCCATGTGAGAGAAGCATCTGATCCCAGCGACAGACCTCCACTCAAGTCGCTGCCAATTCACTGGGTGTGTAATATATGGCAAAGTCATTCCCCTGCAATCATTCTTTCAAATGAAAACGAATCCAACTTCTTCCATCCTGTCTCTACAGTCACACAGAAAACCCTCCGAGCAACATGATGAATGTAACTATTACAGCAGCCATTATATTGTCATTTAATCTGTGCCGTCATTTAGTGATATCAAAAGTTGTATTTCTGCTTGGTAGATTCATTTTAAAGGCATACAGTAAACATTGTGTAAACAGTAACAGATGTAGGGCCTATATATAGTATTCATCATTTCCTGTCAAGTCAAAGTTTATTTATATGGCAAGATTAAGACAGCCACAGTTTACCAACAAGCTTAAAAAATTTAAATAAAAGAAGACAAATATACTTTATATAAAAAAACTGAATAAATACAAAATGAAGATAGCATTAAACATATCCCTCTGTAAACTAGTGTGGTATAAAAGTACTCTTGTATTAAGTGGAAATACTTAATGGAAAATACAACTATATCAAATTTGCACTTAATTGGGAGAGACACATTTTCCTGAATCAGTGAAACAGCGCCCCCCTGGTCAGACGCCACATTGCAGCTTTTACATATATTTTCAGGGTTCTTATATTTTGAATGATTCATTATATTTAATAAAAAGGAAAAAAATAGCTTCTATGTCATGTGACCCACTTACTCGCATTGATACCCTATGGAAACTCTTTTATTTGATTTTAGTATTTATCCAATTCACTATTGGTTTTGAGTCAGTGGGTCACATGACATGGAAGCTATGTGTTTCTTTTTCAATATTCATATAAATATAAGAAGTGTGTCCTGTCTATAAGTCATCAATACATTTTCAATGTTTGGATTCAGTTGGTCACATGACATGGAAGCTCTCAAATAAATGTGCTTCTGATGCACTAAAATCCAATAATAAAATGTGTCTTTATGTTGGTATATATATATATATATCCCAAATTCCAAATTTGGGAACCACAATGTTCTTTTTTTAGATAAATAAATCAATGATTAAAGGAAATAAAACTCAGTTTTAGGATATATCGGCAAAAGATAAAAGAAATGATGTTGATTGATTGAGTAGAGTTAAAGCCTTTGAATTGTGAACATTTGCTCCATTCCTTTATTTCCATTGGATTTTGGACTGTTACTCAGACATAACATTACATTTAAAGACGTCACCCTGGACCTTGGAAAAATCGTTGAATCTATTCTGAGCAAAGAAGAGGTGGTGAGTTTGCTGTTTTGGACGTGTCTGATGTTGTCCAACTACAAGAGGGCCGTGTATCTGTCTACTTTTGGCTTCATAAATCTCAACTCAAATAAATTATGTTTTCATTTGAAATGAGCCTTGAAATGTGTATATCACATATCAGGGTATTGGAGGCATTCTAGAAAATGTTAACCTTTACATTGTAATTCCAGTGTACGTGCGAGAGAAAGTTTAGAAATCCGTTTGGAGACACTGATGACAGATTGAATAATGTTGTGTTGGATGTGACGTCTGGCAGAAGCACATCAATTTTGCACAGTAAATACCTGATTGCATGAGATTTTTACTCTTAAGGCAATAACTCAGGGGATAATGTAAGTGTGCAGCTCTTTCCCCAACATGTAATTATACTGATAAGCCTGCAGAGGTGTTACTTGATATTCTCACTAAGTCTGCAGCTCGTTCCTTTGTGTGTTTGCAGACCCTTGTTAAGAGTCTTATAAAAATTCTGCTGATTTATGAGCAGATAAATGACAGAGTGAGCAGGAAGTGTAACCCTAGCCCTCACCAGCTGGCTGTGAGAGGCTGCACAAAGTTGTCTGAAGAAACAACTACTTTATATAAACCTGTGAGTTTCCATTCACAGGAGTGGTTTTCTACTGGCAAAATCTGGTATCTCTGAATGTGACCATATTTACCAGTACTTACTTTGTTTAATTCCGTGCACAGAGCAGCTGCTGGGGATTTCTTTTGTTCTTGTAACTATATTAGGGGAATACCAGGATAAAAATACAATTTTTTAGAACTCCCAGGCCGATGCTCGCTAGGTTTAAAGGGATAGTTCACCTAAAAATTATGTTTCACTCATTAATTACTCACCACTATGCTTATGGAGGGGTGGGTAAAGTGTCTGACTCCACAGAACACTTTTGGAGTTTAAGGTGTAAACAGCGTTGCGGCCATATCCAAAAAAATTCAAGTAACAGGGTGACAAATATACAAAAAGAAAGAAACAGAAACGCCTCCACACTGCTCCAGTGGTGTCACCAAGTGTCAGCAACACGACTTTCGAATTCGACTCAAAACGGCGTCCGCTGTAACCGAAGCCAGACGAGGCTCGGGAAAAAGGATATCTGAGGACATTTAGCCTAAAAACATGGTCTAAATTACGGAAACTGTTTTCTGTGAGGTTTTTTTTACATTTGAAGAAGTTACCCCAGTTACTTGTATTCTATTGGATATGGCTGCAACAATGTTTTTTAAGTGTTTTGTTGACTCAAAACACTTCATCCCCCCATCTGCTTAGTGGTGAGGAGATAATGAGGTAATTTTCATTTTTGGGGATTCCCTTTAACGTCTCCACTTGGTTTTCTGTGGGTGTGTGTTGGAGTGAGGAGGAAGGAGGATGAGAGCGATTGTGATGGAGGGAGAAAGGTTGAGAAATAGAACATGTCGCTGGAATACTTCTCTTGTTTTGGCCCACGTACCTCATCAGTCGAGAGTTGCAAGAGTTCACCGGCTGATACAAGAGCGCAAGTCTTAATTCAGCTGGCCTGAACATTGCGTCAGTCTCATTAATCATCAATATGTTTTCTTGTGAATTATTTGTATAATAATTTATGTTATTTATATGTTTTGTTATGTTTATCAACCTGCAACTTTCCTGTTTCAGTTCACTCTTGCTTCTCCTATTAGCAGTGTCCCAAACGTAGCGGACAGCTGTTCTCAGTGGTGTTACTCATATTTCCCATTGAAGTATTATTTGTTGGTTGTGGAAATAAGCAACTGAGTTCACCATAGCAACATCTGAAGGTGATAATAAATCAATGTTGTTTTTACAGCTTTTTGCACTGCCACCAAAAAATAATTTAATGAAGCTTTAACAATACAACTATAAAATCAATTTTAACTGCGACAGAACCGTGACCTTATGGTTTATGCCAAGATTTCATTGAAATGGAACGAAAAACACTCTCCAGAATTTATGATAGTTTGATAAATCAATGCAGAAATAGTGGGCACAGTCATGAAAAAGGTTTCCCGTGCTTTAGAGAGCACATGGATACTGTAGAAGATGATTTACCTAGCTAAAGAGGCTTTGTTTTCATCCCTGTCCGTTTTTGATTGTTCCTTTATTTGAAAGCAAGATTACGCAAAAACATTCCTGGACATGTTTCCACAAAACTTAAACGATTTTGTTTAATATTTCCTTGATTTCTCAGAGAATGATTCATGTATCTTGATGAGTGTGTGGAATTTGGTGCAGATACAAATACATGTCCATATAGTAGATTTAAATGTGGTTGTATAAGGGGAATGTGGGGCTCTACTTTCTTGAAATATCGATTCAGTTGGACCTAAATGATAATTCCTAATGCTCTTTTACACAGAAAGGATTTTTAGAACATTAATTATAATTTTATTGGTCCCTGAAATTCAGTGCATCATTTAAAGTACAGTTGCAGCCAACTGAGACGATTTAACATCCACACAGCGCTACAGACCTGTGTTGATATACATTTACCCTAACAGGGTTTGATTTCTGCTCGCCTTTGCATCAGCCCATCTTTCCGCCTGCCTCTATTTCTCATCCCACAATCCCACTTGAAGCATAATTTAAGTGTTTTGGCAATTAAAAATGATGTATTGCATTTGTGATGGTTAGACTCCCTTCTCTTGCTTGGCGTTGACTGCAGAGGGCTTCTTGCTTTGTCACTCTAAGGCCTGGTGGTGTGAGCAGTAACTTCTCTGAGGGTGATTTATACCGCACAGATGTTCTGGGATGAGCAGTTTTCCTGTTTGGAAGTAGTGTGCGCATTTCTGTGGAGAATGTGACGCCATAAACTGTGATACCGAGTCGTCCAAAGGAGTCTGCCGGGGAAACACTTAGGGTCCTGTGGTGCTATAATGAAAAGGGCTTTTCAACTCTTTTTTCCCTTTAAGAGACTTTGGTTTCATTCTTTGTCCATCAGTCAGAAGAAGCTGATGAGGGGCGTTGTACTTTTTAAACTTTTAATTTTGTGGTCATAATTTTTCAGGATTATTCATAAACGACTGATTGAAATTTGCAAAAACTTGATGGAAGGATGTGACATGGGCAAGGAAAGATCCCATAAAATGTGGGTGCGGATCCCTGTTTTTTGTAAACTTTCTTTAACACTATGTTTTTCAAATTTGCACCTGACTACGTCCATCACTTCAAGTAGCAAAGGATGTTTCAACCAGTTATCTCTTACTCTTTCTCAACATCTCAATCCATCACTTTTAGACATTTGAACATTTATAAGCCATTTGACTCTTTACTACTAGCTATCAGTTTTAGCCATTTATTGATTCAATTATTATTTATAGGTATAGCTATTATATCTGTTTATGTAGCCAACTATAATATTTATATATCATATATATATAGAAAACAAAAAACAACAACCGCAAAGGTAAACCCAGTTGAGAGTTACTGCTAATCTGGATTTACTCATCAAACAGTTGTGTCTATCACCTTCCAGGAAGTTGTTTCTTCTTCATTCGATTAATTGAAATAACTTCCCATGCGGGAGGACGTGTTTCAAGATATAATGTGAGCTTCTGTCTGAAGCAGCTCGGATTTATCTTAAAACATAACGTTTATAATCTCAACCAGCTCTTATTTTCATCCTGCTTTAATTAGGGGAAGATTCAAACCAGATTCTTTGGCAGCAACACTAACCATTGGCTGTTTATCAGCTAGTATCAGTTACATATTTGGCAACAACAGTCAGTCTGTTTTGGTGATAGTTGTTGTGTTGTACAAAGACTCCACCCACAGTAATAAGCAGGGGAAGTCTATGTAAAAAAACTAAGCATTTTTCCCTGGAATACAAAATGCGAAATTAGTCTCACATCTTTTTCATTTATCTTCCTTGCTATTATGTGGGAGGAGCACTCACCCCTTGACTTGATGTGTAACTGCACTGTGGCTGCTACATGTGACTGTGAAAAACATGATCTCAGCGGTCTCGCTCCAGACCCTCTGTCAGCGGAGCAGGAGGAGCAAACAACTGCTCACGTGTATGAAAATGTTGTGCTTATAGCTTGGCTTATAGTGAGTGACAGGTACTGTTTCTGGATTGGTAAGAGGCTGCTCACATATCCACTGAGCTCACACGCTGTTGCCATTTACACTGGCTTTTAGTGGCTAGCTTAATATTTACTTGTTCATTATAAATAAATGTGCTCATTGCTTATGGGATTAGGATTTCCCAATATTGATGTTGCGACATCGGACGTGATCATCTGGAGGCCTTATTTGCTGTTTTGTTTGCACAACAGTCGGCGCCAAGCTGCCTGCTAATGAGAGAAGTCGGGACAGGACAGGACCCTGCACCGATTTAGATCAAAGTCAGAAACATCTCTCTTTATTTTCTTTGGTTGGCCTTTCGTGTGTGTGAAAAAAAACAGACTTTAATCTTTCACAAGAGCAAAGTCACTGTGACAATGCAGTGTCTGAAAGAGGAGTAAAAATTACTAGAATGAGCTGCCATCGCTGCTCAAGCTGCTGTTTGCCGTATTGACTGGACGATTGACCTTGACAGCTCTTGCAAAACCAGAGAGAACTGAAGATGCAAAAAAAACCTACCAAACCCACACTTGATGTATAGTGTATACAGCATTTGTGTCAAAGTCAAAGTAAAAAATTAATCTTTTACTTTACTTTAAATACGATTTAACACTTTCCATCGATTTACAGTAACAGTTGTTACAAGATTTCGAGGGAATCAGAGGCAACTGTGCCAAAAATAACACAAATGCGTGCATCACAAGGAGCTGTTGCAATAATGTGATCCCTGTGTCAGGTCGTATCTCCTAGCAGGATGTTTCAAGATGTGTCCCACACCGATCTCAAGTTAACAACTCTGAAGGTGTTAACAGCCCCACATGAGGTTAAAGGCCTTGGACTCCCTGCCAGTCAGGGTGTACGGTAGATTCTCTGACTTACGTTATGTGTTGAACAGAACACATGTTTCTCTCTGGTGGTGGGAGATGGCTTGCAGATATCTCTCCCCCGCACTTTGACTATCCATTTGCTTGGAATTAGGACTGAAAGTTATATTTTTAACTCTTAGAAATTGAGAAGCAAGTAGTAAAATAAACAAAAGTGATCTGTTATGTCTGTCAATTACCTTCCCTGCTCTGTGTCAATATCAAGTTGCAATGTTCGGACTTACCAATTACATTTTTAAGCTATTAGTGTGCCATTGCGAGGGTCCACTGGATTTCGAAAGCTATTCTCTTTGGTCTGTAACAAAACCCAGAAGCTCTGGTTTCACCCACCTCTGTCCCCAAATAATGTCAAAATTGGTATTTAAGATCGAGTGCAGTCTCTCGCCTCCATTTTTAACCCCACATGCTTTGTGTGTGTCTATGTGTGTGTGTGTGCGTATGTGTGTGACCGCTGACCTGCTGGCGGGAGCATCAAGGCAACGTTTGGACGAGAAAGGCACTGAGTGGAAAAAGGAAACGGTTTGAGACAGTGTGCAGGTGTAGAAACCAGAGAGGACCAAACGCCCTCTGAGGACCTCTGCTCATGTGGAGAGGGGAGCTGCACTGTCTAATTAAAGTCTGTAAATCACAGACAGTAGCAGAATAATCACACTGTTGATTTTGAATTTCAACCAATCCATAATCCAAGTTAACTCTATTTTATGACATTTCTATGCAAACCACTACAGGGAAAGGAGTATATAATGTACATACTAAGCATACTTAGTCCAGAAGCATACTTTTTATATATATAGATTTGTTCTTCTCTTGTTTATCTCATTCTGACCTGCCTGATGCTGTAACAACTGAATTCACCCAGTGTGGATCAATATTTTTTTTTTCTTTTTCTTATCTTATCTAAAACACTTCAGTTGTAAGTGCCACAATATTAAACTCACAGAACTTTTCCACCTCTCTTTTAATGCCTTTCCTTCAAGGGGGACATAACATACATTTCTCTGTATTTTGTTGTTTTCTAGTCATTGAATTAGGACATGTGTTGCTATGATGGCTCCTTTTTAATACCATGGGGCTTTTTGGTTAATAGTAGAGGAGGAGGGCATTTAGGGTTTTCAAACCTGGTGTTTCAAACCTGGCAGCTATTACTGTTGTTTACAGCCTTTAGTAGTTTGGCCAGATCATTTTCATTTGGTTTAACACACTGTTTACTAGAATTGGAGTATGTAAAAAACGTTCGCAACAGCAGGTATTATAGGAGTTGATGATGACAACGTTGTTCAGTGACCTATATAGAAATTGGTTGAAATCAAAATTCTGATGATACTTTCCTGCAGTCGTCAATGCTCTTGTTTTTAATGAGCCATACATTTTCTGAACTCTTGTTTTTCATTAAGCAAACATCATGTATTATTCCTTTTCTCTCCCCGAAGCATATCGGAGGATTTACACATTTCCTGCCTCCCAGGTAGCCATGAGTTTCTGTTACTCTCCCTGTGATATGAAACCTAACTAGTTAGTTGAGACCAGACTCTGGAACAATACAATCCATTAAAGTGAAAATGTATCTGTATTTTTAGTTCTTTTTACTCTCCAGTTTGCAACAGGTATCCATTTGAAAACTGTCTTGGCCGTGTCAAACAACAACTAAACATGGAATTTGAGGAGAGCAAATTTTTGTTTTGTGCTTTTTCAGCTTTGTAATGGGTGGTGGTTTATGTGTAACCCTGGATTTTCCTCAAATGCACTTTCAAAGAAATTTTTCCCAAATCGTTCCCAGCTTGGACCTGCATGACCATGTATCAATGTGAAAGTGAGGCCAGTGAGATGTTCATTGTGATCTATCGCAACTCAACGTTTCTTCATCGTGCCGAAATGAACGGGTGGGAGTGTCTTAAAGGCAAAACATCAATCTACATAGCCTTTGGGGTTTTACACTACGTCTTCCAGGGGGTTGTACCTATAATACAGCTTAGTTGACCAGATTATTCAATCAACCACAGGGATTTAACAAAGGTTGGACTATTGTTGTGAGATCGAAGGTCCTTCTTTGCATGTTGGGTCTAATTGAATGCTGGTCTCCATTAGACTGTGTGAGTCATGTCAGATTAGTAGATGTAGAGGGCAGACCTACGTCCTCAGCTCGTGTCACCCGCTGCTCTTATGGTTTGAATATTTGAACAAAGTTATATTCATTCATTCATATTTTGCCTTTTATCTCCATCAATTACATTTTTGCCTCAATTTTATTTATTTATTGTTTATCCCACCATATCCCTCTCACGTCAACTTAAATCTCTGAGAGCTCAAAACTACACAGTTTGAAAGGGCCTTTAGTTCAACATATATGCCACCGATATACTCTTTACATATGGGCCAAAAGAGATGGCAGATAGACTCAGCAATGTTTAGCAGGTTTAAAGAGGAGGGAGCAGACAGTTCAGTTCCGTCAGTCACATCATGTTCCTCTCTCCCTCACTTGGGACAGGGAACTTCTCCTGGTCTCATAACAGTAATAAAACCTGTGGGGCCTTCAGTAAAAGATCAAATGACCCATGACTCGGGTTGACTTTATTTTTCAGACTAGACACAAAATATGTTCAATGTTCCTTTTCATTTTCCAGAAAGTCTTTTCTTAGAATTCAAGTCCATATCTTTTCAATTTAAAACCAAAGGATAACTATTATCCATGAAGAATGAAACAGAAGACGTTTAGTCTTCCAGCAGATCAATACCAATCATCTTTCCAACATAGTGACAAGTGATTTGATGCCTCTTGGGTTGCAGTTCAGAGGGAGGGTGAAGGTAGGATCCAGTTGCAAACTTACCACAGATTCCATACAACTGTTTCTTTATCAGCCCTGCTGGGTTTCACCACTTTGGTTTGTTTTGATTGGCCCTTCTGTTGAGTTATGTTTTATGTTATATCTGTGGTAGACGGTGGTAATGATTAAGATGCATGGTGCTGTGAGGAGGAAACTGTGGCTTACCAACTAAGTTAACATGAGGGACCCTTTTAAATAGATTGTCTTCTCAGTCCTCCATGTTTTATTTTTTCGCGTCTAACCCAAGCCCCCTCTTCTGACATCTGACTTCGGCTTATTACTTCTCTATCTGCCATATTTCGTCCACTTGGTTAAAAATCTTGAAGGATATTCCACTGCAGCAGCCTAGCATCCTAAAGTTAACACGGCTAACTAAAAGTTAAACACAAATGGTATAGAATAGGAGGACAGCCCTCTCTGCTTCACATACAACCCTCTGACCTGCTGTCAGATTGACCATCAGCAGCACACGTGTCAATGTTCATTTAAACATCCATAAAGATTTTACTGTGTTTGATAGGTGAGCAGGCTACAGCATAAACTTTTGTATATAGGTGGTAGCCTCAAATTTAGCATACAGTGTGATATCAATTATGCAGTTTGCTATATCTTGCAATGGTACTATGATGATGTGCTCTAGAACAGTGGTTCTCAACCTTTTTTCAGTGAAGTACCCCCTTCGAAGAAAAAATTCTGCCGAGTACCCCCTAACCAGCGCAAAGCATTTTTGGTTGAAAGAAAGATGTAATGTGAGTTATTAATCCTTGTAACTAGACACATTCAAATTTAAAACTCCATCAATGTCCATAACATTGCTCATTTGTAGTGGTCTCTCTTGAACTATTTCGAAATACAAAGATATAAAATAACTAAAGACTTTTATTATTATCTCAATATAAATAAAGATTTGTTCACCTCAAAATAATTATCAACTTAAAGTGACCTCTTTTGGGATCATAATAAAGATATGTTCTCAAACTGAACTCATGAACTTAATCATAGCTAAACACTTCTTCCCAAAAAATAAATCATTAACTTAGTTTTAAATAAAAGATTAGCTCAAAACATATTTTTTTAATATTCATCATCTTAAAATATCTTCTTTAAGGATCGAAAAGAATACTGACAGGTAGCTTGTTTCCGTTTGCTTTGGGGAGGCTTTTCGCATCGTGTCTTGAGATGACCTGAATTCAGAAACTTTCCTCTTAAAAAACTCAGGTGGCTTAGCAACATGACTTTCATGTTTTGTCTGGAGATACCGCTGAAGATGTGGTGGCTTAATGCCACTGCTGGCTAATCTCTCCCCACAGAAAAAACATAAAGTGTAAATAACCCTCACTCACTCATCGTCATCCGCTTATCCGGGGTCGGGTAGCGGGGGGAGCAGCTCAAGCAGGGGGCCCAAGACTTCCCTTTCCCGGGCCACATTGACCAGCTCTGACGGGGAGATCCCGAGGCGTTCCCAGGCCAGTGTTGAGATATAATCTCTCCACCTAGTCCTGGGTCTTCCCCGAGGTCTCCTCCCCACTGGACGTGCCTGGAAAACCTCCCAAGGGAGGCGCCCAGTGGGCATCCTTACCAGATGCCCGAACCACCTCAGCTGACTCCTTTCTAAGTAAAGGAGCAGCGGCTCTAATCCGAGTTCCTCACGGATGACTGAGCTTCTCACCCTATCCCTAAGGGAGACGCCAGCCACACTTCTGAGAAAACTCATCTCGGCCGCTTGTACCTGCGATCTCGTCCTTTCAGTCATCACCCAGCCCTCATGACCATAGGTGAGGATAGGAACGAAGATCGACCGGTAGATCGAGAGCTTTGCCTTGCGGCTCAGCTCTCTTTTCGTTACAACGGTGCGGTAAAGCGAACGCAATACAGCCCCCGCTGTTCCGATTCTCCGGCCAATCTCACGCCCCATAGTACCCTCACTCGCGAACAAGACCCCGAGGTACTTGAACTCCTTCACTTGGGCTAAGGACTCATTTCCTACCCGGAGTACGTATACTCTATGTTATTTACAATAACATAGATTGTAAATAACCCAATCTATATTATTGTTAATATTATTGAAGTGTCTTTCTGTTATTTTATTGTGACATATTTGCTCGCTTTAGGGTCACACAATTTCATTTCCGCATTTGTATTACATGCTTTTATTTTGAAAGGGTACCGGTAGAGACGCGGACTTATTGTTATGAATCATTAACTTCACAACGGAAAACTTTTCCATTTTGGCGCCCCTCCGAAGAGGCACTAGCTCTCGCGGTGTTGTTTAGGGAAGGCTCTCTGCTCTGGTTTCGCCATCTTTGGTACTTGTCCCTCCGTGTTTCAGCAGCATTGCTGCTGCACTTCAACTCTACTCCATTGTTGAAGTTTTCAAGGCAGGTGATGACAGGTGATGACAGGTGGCGTGTGCCAGGTTGGGTCAAACCATCGGTATGGGGGAGACTCTGTTTTTTTAGGATAATTAAATTGAAAAGCCTACTGAATATAAAATTTAGTTCATGAACTTACACTTATATTTTATTGAATATTTGTTAAATAACAATTTTTCAAGGATTTTTGAATGGATGCTAATTTTAAATATATTTAAAAAAAATCTCAAGTACTCCTGGGAGTACCTTCAAGTACCCCCAGGGGTACGCGTACCCCCATTTGAGAATCACTGCTCTAGAACTTAGTGGTTCTATGTATTTTTTTTAACACGATCACTTGTTTTATACAAAGTCTTGGATGCAACAGCACTTCCGCAATGCCTCCATCTTTGTGTTTGGGATTTAATAGATCAGAGGGTTTCCCGTTCCAATCAGGAAGCAACAAGCCCCCTTGCCAAGCGCAGATCTTAGCACTGTGGATACGTTTTGGTTTCCAGCCAATGGTAAGAGTTTTTTCTGACAGACATATGGAAACCAGATGGTCCTCTGCCCAAACAAGTCCTCTGAGGCTTTAACCGGTGTGTGTAATCAAGAGAGAGATTGTGGCTTACACACAAACCTGTCAGCCAAAGATAAACAACCCAGCCATGTACGCTGTATCACAGTGTAACACAATGCATCTATGTAATGTAGACCTTTTCATATCCTTCACGCTCTGATTGTTGTGGATCTTTCGCTGATGTTTGTTGACACACACTGTGCTTTATGTGCTTCATGCATCACTGAAAGCTGCCGACACTCATCCGTCTGCTGAATGCAGTGTTGAACTATAATGTTAAAGCGTGTGCATCTGTGTGTGTCTGTCTTTGTGTGTCTGGGTATGGTGAGTGCAGAGTTGGCCAGGTGGATTAAGGAATGCTATGGAAAATTAGAAAGGCCTGTGAGGAAGGAGGGCCAGTTGGGGTGACTGTGGCATTTGGATGTGGGGGCAGTTTTTCCAATCTGTCCACCGTTTGCCTCCCGGTCACCTGCTCACAATTAGACCTGGATGTCTTAGCTCTTCTCTCCTTCTATGGCCTCAGCAATCACTGTCCAGACGGGGCCTCGCTCAAACACGTCAAGGACTGGAAGCAGAGCAGTAAAGTAGAGCTCAGAAATTCACTTTCATGTCAATGAAATTTGGCCTCATGGTTTTACCATCAAGCATGCGGTACCTTATCGATATTTAGCAAGACATCAAACTATGTCAGGTTATCTACATTTGTGAGAGCTGACATTTTATAACTTTCTCGACTCAGTTTGACAAAATCAAACATGTGATTTTACTTTAACTTTACCCTTGTAAAGATGGCTTTTAATAAGTAATGAAATTGGTTGAACAACAAGGAAAATGCACAACACAACTTGGCCTTAAAACACAAAGCAGGTGACTTTAATCTTACTTGGTACTTGTAGATCTGGATTTGGGTCTTGGTTCAATATATTATAGAAACAACATTGTTATAAGTCATAATACTCAATTTCTTACAAAAAAGGCTTCATAATTTAACCTCGTAGCACTGTAGTATTTAACACTTCAAACAGCAGTAAAGTCTGCATTTGTTTGAAACTGTTTTCAGATGCAGTCAAATACAAATAGCATGTTAAAGTGATTATTTATGGCTGGAAGATGGTGGGTAAGGGATCCACTCAAAAGATACTCTAGGGCTCACGTTCAGTTCCTAAGGGAATCTAATATCACCCAGTGTAAATGTGTGAACCATTGATATGTTTTAAGTACAAAGGAACCCTCACACAAAATATTTGATGTCAGGATAAATTTATAATTTGTTTTGGTCTGTTCGTGGGATTGGTTGTTATTAGTGATTTCAGTGTGTCTTTGCTTTGCCGTTAAAATGCGTAAACAACATGGTCAGCGAAGCATAACTCTCCTGAAAGCAGTTTTCCAGCTGGACGAAAATCATGAGCGACCACAGATGGAACTGTTTTGGTGGATATGTTTTCTTCTGTCAAATGTGTTATTTCATGTACAACACATTCTCCATATGGCCGCCTGTATCCATCTTACCTTGGTTACTATATAGCAGATGAGGTCTATATAGGTAACAAACGCAAAACTAGTTTTTATTTCCTTTTATTGATAGAGTTGCTTATGTTTAATGTTTGTTTATCAATCTTGTGAAGGGCGAGGAAACAACAACCTACAAAAGACGAGAGATTCTCTGAAACACAGACCTGTTTTATGCAGAGTGAGTTGCGTGTTGAGCTGAAGATAAGTATAGAAAGATTAGGTTATTGTTAAGGGTCTAGAGTTCAGCCTAACTGTCTGACAAACACCCCTGCAGGTACAAACAGAGGCTGGCTGTTTCAAATCCTCTTCTCAGTGGCTGGAAACTATTTTAATGGGAAACACAGGGGTGGATAATGTAAAAAAAAACAAAAAAAAACCTTAAGAGCTAGAACTTCCCCCTTCTCCAAACCCAATTAGATGTTGGCCTGTTTCTGTCAGGAATTTTTTGAGCAGTTTTTCGGGGTATCGTAGTTTCTAACACCAGCAGCTCCTCTCCATGGCATAGCAGAGGATATGGTCTAGGAGAAAAATAAAAATGTAAAAAAATCACAACTGACACTTGCTGCATCTGACCTGCCAGTCATAATACCCCATTTGGTAATGAAGTGAGCTCTTATGTAATAATTGCTCCTGGTAAATTGCTGGATAATGTGCTCATTTGTATCAAATTAAACCCAATCAGGCATTAACATGGTCATTACTGAAGCTGGTCCCGACTGCTGCCATGGAGAATATCTCCCACATGTTGCACATGATGTCAGGTTATCTGCAGTTCACTGGCTCAGTCTACGTCTGTTTACTGTTGAAGCCTCTCAGGTGTTTATTCATTCACGTTTCTGCTCTTTGCTGGAAGCCAGCGTGCTCATGTAGGTGAGGTGAAGGTTTCTTCCTGGAATCTCTAATTGTTTTCACTTGTATTTCCCTCTTGACTATTATTCTTGAAGATGGAAGAAACCTGTGGTTGTGATTGCATTAATACACTTCTAGCCTCTGCAAGGGAAGACAATGCTGTAGACGAAAAATAAGAATACGAATTAGAGATAGATGGACATCTGTTTTTGTGCATATTTTTTTTTTTTTAATTTTGGGATTGTTTTTAATATACAACCACTCCAAAAAAAGCCTTTTAATGCAACTTTAAATTCTCAAAAGACTTCAGAGAATGTCCTCAAATTTTGTGCTAGATTTCATTGGGACTCGAAAAGTTAACTGATTAGAATCGGTAGTTAAAGGTCAAAGGTCCAGGGTCAGTATGACCTAACAACTCCTTTGTCGAAGTAATTAAATAATTAATATGCACATTTTATTATCATATATCACACAAATGTTTAATACAAAAGAACAAAGCTATGGAGTTTGATTTCCAAAAGGTCAAAGGTTAACTTTACAGTGACACTTTCTAACCATTTTCTACACCAGTAACAGTGGGGGAGTTTGTGAAAAGTATTTCCGATAATGACTGGTTGGTGGAGTTGTCCAGTTGATAAGATAAGATAAAATAAGATAAGATAATCGTTTATTGGTCCCACAACGGGGAAATTTCCAGTATTACAGCAGCAACAGTCAAAAAGACATCAGCAAGTAATAAGTAACATGCAATACTTAAATGTAAGGAATATAAAAAATACAGAGAAATATGGAAAAATAGGAATGTAATTAAACTGGTATACACTGTGAAAAGACAGGAATAAATATATGCAGTGTGAGGATATTAACAGTGAATGTTCAGGAACATGAACCTTTGAAATTGCACAGAGAGTTAACATAGGCTACCAGCTGCAGCTTTCACATAACTCTGTGATGAATGTCATCTTGACAAAAGCAAGTCGGGTTTTTTTTATATAGCAAACTGTAACAATGCCTTCATTGAAGTTCGGAAAATCAATTAAAAAAAACGACCTGAGAGTGTGTGGGGAATGGAAAGCAAAACACTTCAACATGTGATTTGTAGTTAATGGTCTCAGCATGCCAAACCATTAGGGAGTCATTTGTCTCTATCGACGAAAGAATTAATTGTAAGTTAAGTATCCTCAGGCTCAGCCCTGGTTTTGGCTCTGCATGAGGAAGGACAGCTCAGATATTTGGTCTCAATACATTAAAGGTCTTCGGAGGATAGTAAAATCACTTGGGTGTCAGCAGAGCATCTCTAAACCCTGACTATCTGCCCTCAGTGTATAACAGTCTCATTCCATACATACATTTACTCTGTGTTGGGATCTGTTGCTTCTCCCTGAGCTGCAGGGCGGTGCAGATAAATTGCTGTTGCATGTTCAGTCTTTTCCAAATGCAAAGAGTCACTTTAGTATTAAAACCAGTTCCTCCAGCCGCTTGAATTGTTTGCAATCCTCCCCTGCACAGCAAGCAGTCCCTTCCCCATGTGAGTCTGTGTGAATGAGCATGGAGTGCTTTTGTCATTAAAAGAGATTGAAAACACTGCAAACCACCACAGACCCCTGGCTCACTGGTCTCTCTGGCAGCGCTGGGACATCCCTCCCCACCTGGAACGCTGCTTTGAGCAGTGTCTTTGCTCTACTGGCTCATCGTCAGCGCTCCGTCAGAGTAACTTCACGTGCAGCTTCTTAGGACAACGGGTGTTTTAACTTAAGACAATGTGCAGCAGTGTCGTTGCTGATTGGATTCATCACATCCAGACCTCAGTCTGTATCCAGTGTGTGCTGAGTGTTATGAACAAATCCCACTTTGTTCTTCCTGCCTGCGAAGATTATATTTTGAGTGTCACACTGTCTGAATCGTCTCTTTGTAGTTTCGGCCTTAGTTTCATTCAGATTGGTGGTTTGTGGGGTCCATTCATACTAAGCCGCGTGCAGATGTGTTCTGGTATTTGTGGTGTCTGTTTGTTTTATTTGTATGATCGCTAGATTTTCCTCTGGCGGTTTTTATTGCTTTTTAAGAATCAAATCTTTCTGGGTCCAACTTTCGAACAGAAAAGTTCTGGCGCCACATTAAAACTAACATAAAAGGAGACATTATTTTCATATTAAGGTTCATAAAAATTTCAATAAAGCTCTTTACGATAAAGCCCAGTCTGCTCTGATTGGCCAGCTTGTCCACTCCGCTGTGTTGGGTCAACTGCTTCCAGTTGATTTTCCCTGGCTTTGTTTGCAGGTGTGAACTAACCACTTCATGTGCACTTTCTGAAGTATCCAGGAGCAGTGCTTTCTGCAAGGGACGTTGGTCTTTTTGACTTTGCCGACCTTTGACAGTGGAAAGTAAAACTAAAAAAAGCATCATGTGTCTCCCTTAAAAACTTTCTTACGTGCCTGTAATCTCTCAACTCTACGCTGCGAGGAAAAAGTTACACAAGCTCATTTAATACTGGGCCGTGAGCTCAATGCTTAAAGCAGCTGTAATCGATATTTTTCAAAATAACAGATGAATGAAAATATCACGTTGTAACTGCTGAATGTGTAAATAAGCATCTGTTATTCCCGTCTTCTTTTAAGTAAGAATGCAGATGTTGCTGAACACAATTATTACCATCTAACAATTTGTCTGTTTCAAACATTTACCTCAGTGTCTGGTTCAACTTTTACCTGCTGTGCTTACTGTAGCAGGTTTTCTGCACCACGAGAGATTAATACTGACATTTTCTGTGCTTCGTATTTTTGGTACTACCATAACAAATTAATATAATTTGCCTAAACTGTTGGCTTGTTTCCAGCCTGATCACCCGACTTCTTGTGTGTCTTGACCAGTCGGATTTCATTAATGTGATGTCAAGTTTGCTGATCTCAACAATTTACTTGTGTAACTGGAGTTAAATGCTGTAATTACCAGTAGAAGGACCCAAGTGGGTATAAATTCGAATTTCCCACGTGCTGCCTTTTTTTTCGCCATGATTCGGTGAAGTCATGACTCCAGGATGAGGTTCCCATTCAAAATGTCCACGGTAAAAGGACATTTAGAGGGACACCACAAATTGGTAGGTCCAAACTTGGTCCAAGTTAGAGGAAACTTCATTCGCTTCTTTTTCATAAATTAATCTATAATAAAATGTGCTTCTGTCTTTACTTCTTGTCTTTCACACCAAGTGTAGAACCATTTTTCTCTAACTGCTGCTTTCTCTGGCTCTAACAATCCTATTCTTCCGTCTCTTCTTCTTTCGTTCCCTCAATCTGTCATTTGGTGAATATTGTGCCAGCACACGATGCAGTAACCAGCTCTGCTGCGGTGGCGCCAACCTTCCACAGTTTGACATAAAGACAAATAGATGAAACCTTTCAAAGACACCTGTTGAGAGTTATGCAAGGTCAAACAAGGACTCGCTGCAGTGTGTCCATATGGTGTTTTTTAGTTCGTCTTTCACATGTGAAATTACAGTTGTTTGTTTCCAGAAGTCGTCATCGGAAGATCTGTTTTTTTTTATTGTGCAGTCCACCTTGTTTTAACAGATAAATGTAATGATAGAAAAATACTGTAAACTGTGGCATTCGTATTCTGTTCAGAAAGTGTGAAATAAAGTGATGATGTGTTATTGGGTTTGGGGATCATTTTCCACAGTCCACTGCATTGTCGTCCAGTTTGCTTTCACTCACTGATTTGAACTGAATTCGCGCAAATCTCTCCTGTCTTCGTCCGTTTTGTCGTCCAGGGCCTGTCTCAGTCTGATCCCGAGGTTTATTTGTCTTAATCACTCAGAGGAACAAAGAGGGAGCCGAGACCAAAGAAGGCTTTAGTACAATCATATCACCAAGCCAGGAAAACAAACTCGCTCACTCTGAGGTTGTGTCTCCTTCTCGTCTCGTTTCTTTTTTTTTTCTCATTCGCTGAAACTCTTTCTAATAAGTTGTGTTCCTGCTGATGAGGGACAGACCTTACACCATTACACGATGGCTCCACACTAGCTTAGCATAGGACGATATGTCATCAAGATTGAAAGGAACCATTAAAAATACATTAATTTTTTTTGCTACAAGCGTTCGCTCGTCATACCAAGCATTTTCCTTAGTGAGACAGAAGATGCTGTTGCACAGTGTTTTATTTCTCTGGACAAAATGCAGAGTTAGTTTTCACAATAACACAAACGACGAAGTGCAGGTAAGGAATGGAGCGTGTAGATGTGCACGGTGCACAAACACTTATAAAGAGTTTATCCGTTGGTTTCTGAAGTCCTGCTGCACTGTGTGCACACTGACCCACTCTGATGGCGCGCCAACGTTCCACCATAAAACATTAAATCATGAGTGTGTCTTAGCTATAAAATTAAATATGATGCTGGATTTTTACTTGAAGAACAGCAGAGGTGAGTATTTTTCAGTGTCAGGGCCAGAAAATGACTTTAGCATGAAGTGCATCTGCTCTGTGATTTTAGTCATGAAAGCGTAACATGACGTTTTCACTGTTTAAACTATTGTCAAGGATGCATCCCCTTCCATGTTCCACTCGTCTGTGTTTTGCATCTGGATGTTTAATAGACCAGTGAAATCATGGAGAATTCAGTCCATATTGTAAAGTAAGTTATTTCTGTTTTCTTTATGCTTATTTTCCTCTTGGTTACAGATAGTGAATGTTTTTCTGATTTAGCTTTTCTTTCGATATCTATTAAAGAATCTTTCCAACTTTTTGAGAAACTCACTTACTTTCTTGCCACTCAAGATGGATGAATTACAGTCGTAGTCTCCTTGTGTTCCTATGTTATGGTGTTACAATGGCCCTGACAGGGTTTTTGCAGAACATATGATGTGTACAGTGTTGTTGACCTTTGACCTTTTGGATATACAATATCATCATTGAAGTATTCATTATGTTTTCTGTGAAAATGCAATGCCCAGGGCAGTAATTCCTGAGTAATGGAAAAAAAAACAACATATTTTTGGTCGTCACAGGCACTTTGACGTTGAACTAAAAAATGTTTGTGGGATTCAGTGGCAGCAGCTAGTAACATATATATTAAGCAGACATAATATAACAATAACAGTCTGGTCATCTGGTCAAAGTTCATCATCCTCTCTCCTTTAAGGTCCTTTTTGGTCCCCACCAACTCTTCAGAATATCTCAGTGTTGATTGGCTGGCTGCAGAATGTTTCTGGTGTTAGTCAAAGACCGTTTCTCTCTTAGCAGCTGCTCAGTCTGAAAATGAGTCTAGTGAGAGCAGTGAAGTTTCTGGCTGAAAAAACAAAACAAAGAGCCGAATCATTCTGTAATGCTCTAAGGAGCTGCGGGGTCGGGTGATAATTCTCTGGGAGTTCCATCACTGTTAGCCATCCCTTTCCTGTGCAAGCAGATAAGTGATCCACTGTTAATAGGGGAGAGGTGTTGTTTTCTCAGATTAGTGGAAAGGAAACATACATTTCCCCAAAACCTTTGCAAGAAAAGTGATTGTACAGAGTTCATCCAGCATCCTCATTACATTTGTCTCAGAACTTCTGGGAGTGAACTAAAGTCTCAGTAGCAGAGAAGACAGTGTGTAAAAAGTGTGGCTTATATGATGCTGACATCTGTATGTTCTTGTGTTGCCTTATCAGAGCCAGATTTGATCAGCTGTCAGCTCTAAGCTACAGTCCTAATCCTCCCATGTAATGTGGCTATTTATCTTTCAAATGGAGGATCCATCCCGACAGGCTCACTCATACAGAAAGGATTCATGCTCACACAGGCACAGTGAGAGTGTGCACGCACATACACACAAAGTCCCACAAAATGAGAACCACATTGAGCTTTTCTGTTGCAGGTTGGAGACACATTTAGAGTGGATGAATTATATTTGTCTCTTTTCTCTGTCTTCTGGTCCCCCTAAATTCTTCTAATTCATCATACCCATCATTGTCATCCCCCAAAGCTTTTCAGAAAAAAAGATTTACTGATTGCCACATGGCAGTTGGCAATAACACTAGACCGTCAATCAAACGTGATCATTTTGTGGTCTCATCTTTGCAAAGGAATTACCGGCCCTGGCCTGTGGTGATGTGAGTACTTCAAACCTACTGAATAAGAGTTGTAGGTTTTTTACTTAAAAAATGGGCTGCAGGAAGACAGGTTTTGTCCACCTTTTTTTCAAGTGTGTTTGAGTGTGTGTGTGTTGTCAATTGTAACAGAGATTACTTGTTGAGGAAAAAACACAACTGTTACAGTAATCAGCAATGAAGTCATGCTCAGGTTGGATCCAGGTACAGCTGCAGTTTGGATTTTTCGGAATTAATATTAATATCAGGTCTGATAAATGTCCTGTTATCCCCACGTATGTGTGTGTGTATATGTGTTTATATGTGTTTATGTGAGTGTGTGGGCATACATTTTTTGTGCGCAAGTGAAACCAAGCAAGGCTTTGACCTATGAGAGACGGTGTGAGTATTCCATACATCATATTTTCCACTTTTCTGCAGAATGCAGAGCGGAGCCCACTTACCTGGCAGGGAAACCAGACTCACTGCACTGCCACACATCCTGACAGGCACAATAAAATTACAAAAAATGGATCAGGATCAGACGTTGAGGCCTTTTTTTCAATAAAGGCATCGTTAGAGAGACTTAAATATAGAAATGTGGTGAAGTAGTGATGACAGGAAAGTCATCACTGTTCTCTGTAGATTTCCGTTGTGTGCCATGAAGTCGAGTAGGAGAAGTATGTCTGCAACATTCTCGGTCTCGAGCTCGACCGACCTGGTATGGAACACTGTAACTCAATAAGGCACTTCATTCATGCCATCAGCAGATTGGAAAAAGTGAGTGGAAAAAGAAAAATCGAAATTATTGTCTTTTTCCATTCTCAAAATCACAACCAGTCCAAGTGAGGAAACTTGCGCACTCGACTGAGCTGTGAAAGACCTTCTGCTCTTGGCCACGGCAGCAAACGTTTTCCAACCTCCTGGAAGGAAGAAATCGAGAAAAAAAAAAGTAATCTTAAAATTTTAACATGTCAGTTTCGTATTGGGAGGGATTTTGGTGAGGCCTTCTCTGAGTGGTTTTCCACCTGAGTAAAGGTGATTACTCTCCAGGGAGCATGGGGGCTGCAAGCCTGTGGAGGAGAAGGAGTCCTTTCTATCAGTATCGTTAACCAAATGGAAACTGATGTACACAAAGGCAAATGCGCGAGTGTGTTTTTGGTACCCATCCCTGACGGGGTTTGCTGGCAGCGTGGCACTCGTTGGCAGTCAACGACGATGATGTGTTGAAAAGCTCTAAAAATCTGTGATGACAAAAGCAGAACGAGGACAGTGGGCCTGATCCCATTCTCCTTGATCCTCTGCGTCTTTTAGAAAAGCCTAAGGGAAGAAAGAAGAGCCGGAAAAGGAACATGGTGACAAAAACTGAATGAAAGAAAAGGAGGATGACCCATCAAGTTCATGTATGTTTGGAGCTAAATCAACGTGTGAAAATAGCACATTTAAATTCAATACTGGGTATAAAGAAACAATACCTTTCTCTCACAGTAGCAGAGCAAAGCATGGCCGCTCTATTTTAAGAAGTTGACCAGTATTTAGTCCAGGCTGATATATTGGTGGATATCAACTCATTGTAGATATATCAGCATGGCTGTATATTTGTGCCAATTTCTATTTTTTTAAATTAAAAACCATTGACATCAGTGGTTGTGGGAGGAGCAACAGCTGGAAATTCTCCGCCATTTCGAGAAAACAAGTGTGAGGTGTAATATCTTTTAAAATAAAATAATAAAAAGGAAGCAAAGCAGGCGCATTCAGTCATAATCTCTATCCAATGGAAAATAACTTACCTTAACTTTTATCGTATATTCTATGTAGCCGAGAGGTAGATGTTGTTGTAGAAGTTGTTGATGATGAAGGAAGGACTCCGCGGACCTAGTATTTTCAGTATGACAAAGTTTATTACAAGAAACTACAGGTCGGGACGGGCATCTAGATACCGGAGACATCACACAGCCAAATGGTGAAAATCTGACATGCAGGACTCTGACACACATTTATATAGGGACGTCGGTTACGCCCAGGGCTTACTAAATAAGGGCACGTTTTTGTGAAGACACATTAGTCAAAAACATTCCCTCTGTATCCATCCACCAACTGGTCAGAAACAACTCCCTAGGTCAAAGGTCATCCCAAAAAGGTAGAGAGGACTCTCTGAGAATGTCTGAGAGCCCAGAAGATAGGCATCATAAATGTTAACCTGTCATTATGTGTTATAAGCACATACCAAAATGTTTTACTCTAACGAATACAAACACTTTCATTGGTGATTAGCTCACTGAATACTGGTGTATTCGAGTAGTGCACACTGGTATGATAGTGGAGTATGTAATGCTTGGTCGGGAAAACCTTGTGAAATTTGAGCTGGTTCTCAACAAAGAAGAGTTCACCTGCACTGTAAAAGGTAAACAGACATGCACATGAGATCGAAAACATCTTGAGCATTTAAGGTATAGTATCTTTCAAATTCAGATTTTTGAACAGTTATGAAAAATGATTGTTTTTATGCTTTTGGTTAGTAAATGCGTCACTGGTTCAGTGGAGAGTTTATCAGCATGTCTTGTTCCCTGTTATCGTGTCTTCTGTGATGCAGCCACTACAAATGAGAAATGATTTATTTCATTTAGTCATTAAAATTAATCTGCAATAGTTTCTGCTTTAGCTTAATGATTGATTGTGTGCAGGTGAGCTTTATATTTCTTGTGACAAACTAAAAAAGTTATGTGTAAGAAATGTGACTCACGTATGAAAATTAAATTGTGAGAGTGCAGCTTGTGTCCCTGAACAGTGCCGATGATTTTATTAGGAACACAGTGTTCAGCCTTGGCCCTTCGACACCTGAGTGTACGGAGATTCAAGTTTTTCTTTAGCAAACTAAATAGACTGTCAAAATGTTCAGACTGAGTGATGGATCCTCTGGCTGGAGATAAAGGCCAAAAGACCGGAGGCAAAAGGATTAAACCAGAAAAATACACTTTCAAGCTACACAAGCATCAGAGAACATTCTGTCTAAACTTCCAAAATAGTCAAATGGCCCTAAAACTCTATTAAAGTGTACTTTTGGCTGCAAAAAATATTATTTCCTGCCACAACAAGAACCAAGCAAGGACTCGTCCCATATGAAAAGAAATCTTAACCCATAAAAAAACTGGAAGAGAGAGAGGCCTTCAGGGCATGACAACTGGTAACACGAAATTAGGTCAGTTAGAAAGTTGGGGGCCAATTATGTCTACAAGTAGATTTTACTACTGATACAAACCAGACTACAATCCACATGGGGAAGAAGTGGGATGAAAGAGTGTAGAGGAGGAGGTGGCAGCGTAGGAAACTGACAGCAGAGGTGGCTAGGTGAGGGTGGTGGAGAATGAGGAAGAAACATGAAAGGACTCAGAGGAAGAAAAGGCGATGAAGAATATATATAGTACATAAGCCTCCCTCACTATATATCTTCACTGTACAGTTCATAGTCTTCCTATGGAAAGACTAAAGCTGCTGTGTGTAAGTGTGGTATTCAATTTTTAACACTGTGTACTTGAACGTGAACAAACACAACTGTTACAGTAATCAGCAATGAAGTCATGCTCAGGATGGATCCAGGTACTGCAGCTTATGACTTAATATAAATATCACGTGATCTGATAAATTTCCTGTTATCTCCACATATGTGTGTGTGTGTGTGTGTGTGTGTTTGTGTGTGTGTGTGTGTATGTTTGTGTGTGTGTGTGTGTGAGTGTGAGAGAGAGAGCATTATTTCTGTGTGCCTGTGAAACCAGGCAGCGTTGACCTTTGAGAGACGCTGTGAATATTCCATAAATCATATTTTCCGCTTTTCCGCAGAACGCAGAATGTGACCGCAACATTGAATAGCTTTTGGTGATGAGGGCTTATGTCAGTGTTGTTGTGCTGTGAAATATGTAATTTAGAGTAAAACAGCAGATTTATATGTCGTGTCCCACCTGCTTCATGTTCTCCATCGGCACAACTGAATATTACGTACATTTCCCTGTCATGAACGTGTCGGACTCACCATCTGCTGCTTCCTTCTTCATATGGGTTCATATCTGAAAACAGGTTAAGAGAGGGTGGTTCAAATTAAAATAGAAATTGAATTGCATAATCAGTACTTTTAGTGCTGCTTCTAAAATTACATTTACTGGTTGTTCTAAATGTAAAAAGGTATTTATACATGACCGTTGGTCACAACAGTTGGTTTCCATGCAGAGCAGGTGTGGGGAACCTTTTTCCTATCCAGGACCATTTGAACTTTCCTGCTTCTGTTTCGGGAACAGCCATAGCCAGATGAATTCAGATTTTAAGTTTCTACGTCCACCCACTCATCTGCCTCACTTTTGCGAATGTGATATTTAAGTAGCGTTTTTGAGGGAATCCCTTCAAGTTGGCAAAAACCTTCACTTGGACTTGCAGATCTGATTTTGATGAACACAAGAATTTCAATTATGACAAAACAAACATGATACTTCTTATTAGATCCTTTAAAAATGTTTCACTCCATAAATGATATGAGTCTGGACTAACATGGATGTAAACCACAACTTTGCTGTTTGGCAGAGGCCTACAAACTTGAGACTGTAATTCTAGTTATAACATCCTTTGGGGGCCATTATCACATATTGTTTTCAACAAAATAATTTTCTTTTGTCACAAAAAACAATTCCCTTTGATTTCTGAGTTGCTTATGAATTGCCTTGTTGGCTGGATCAAACTGTCTAGTGCGGTATAAACGGCCTTGGGACTGGATGTTCCTCACGCTTGAAGTAGAGTGACCTAGATGAGTTTGAATAGTTATTTAATGGAAACAACTTTGCCAATAAGTCTACTAAAGCCATATTATAGTGGTCTGAAGAAAAACCCTCAAATATTGTGTTATTTAAATGCTCTGAGCAATAAAGTACAACACATGTTTGTGCATGGCGTCCATATTGTTTCCACATTCACCCAGAAGAACGACTGTTAATCTTGGGAAATGGGACAAAACCGAGGAGCACGTGAAAGTGGCAAAGACTTCAGTTATATTTTGAATGCAGGACTTTTACTTGTAGTAGAGTAATTTTATCCTACTATTACGGTACTTGCGCTAAGTAAATGATACAAGTACTTTTCCCGGGCTTACCGTCTCTTATTCTCCTGCTATCCTGAGTCCATGGACAAATAAATTCCATCAGCAAAACAGAATAAGTCAAAATAGGTTTCACCCCCAATCTCTTCTATGGTTTGTACTGTGTGCAGTCTTATGATTCATCTGTGTTTAATGTGTTCTGGTGTGACGCAGGCTGGGGTTCCACCGAAACAATCTGTTCAGGGACTTCCTCTGGAAATACTCCTCCTCTGGTGCACAACACAATTTCCTGTCTCATTTTAAGACACGTGGGACACAATCAGCTGCATTGGAAGGTTGAGATGTTGGACTGCACACTAATTCACATGCACATGCGAGCAGACATGCTAGGGCCGTGCACAAACACACGCTCCTTGACATGAGGCCCGACTTTGGCGGAGAGTCTTGGCTGACCAGGAATAAAACTGGCTCGAAAAAACACACAAACATTTGCACACGTACAGATGCAGAAAGTGAACTGACTGGCCGTAAACAATGAAATACTTGGAGTCTGACTTCAAAGTAACCTCTTGATGCTACGCTGTCCTCAAGTGTTTGTGTTGCATCAAATATCTTCTGTGCGTGTGCGACACACGGCCACAAGCGACACGTTTTTGGTCCGTGCCCCTCGTTATGTAAACGTGTTTTCTGCCAGTGGCAGAAAATATATTTATAGATTGGACGATGAGAGTCATTGTTTCCATGGAATATAATGGCTCCTTTTTTGGATACACGCAGCTTATGTGACCAGTCCAATTGCCCTTCAAATTATCTTGACTGAAGCTGCCAGAGACTGAAATGTTCTCCTTAACCGTTGAGGTAGCTCAGTTCAGAAAAAACAAAGTGGTTGTGATGTTAAGGATTCAAAGTCACACCTGCATGCAGCAGACCTGTATCCAAGGACATTATTACAGAATCTTGCACCTCATCAAACAAAGCAAAAGGTTGGGTTGGTGGGTGGACTCACATGTAGCATACAGAAAAATCGCGTGCCCTGTTAAGCCAGTGTTTTTTACCTAAGCCTGGTTTAACTTTAACCATATTGTATTTGCAATAACCACAGTACCTCCGCAATGACAACCATACTACAGTTGTCGTGCAAAGATAATGTTGAACATGACAATTGTAAATTGGAATTGCACAGAAAGAAGCAGCAGAGCATAATCCAGGTTTTTGCAGAATGTTGAAATTTGACTGGTTGGTGCACAGACGATAAGAAACCTGGATGGATTTGCATAGATCCCACTAATGGATAGTAGAGTGCATATTACCATACTAAGTGTGAGAGAATCTTAGAAAAGAAGAAAGAGAAGGAGCAAATAAAAGTGTCAAAAGGCCTCTGCAGATGGAAAGCAGGATCGATGTGGACACACCAGAATAAGCAGAGAAAAAAAGAACAGGGGAAAAAAACGGCAGGAGTTTTGGAACAAAACTCTTTTTACTCTACTCCTTTTCTCCTTCTCTCTCTTAAAGAGAGTGTTAGATGGAGAGTTAAAGAAAAGGAGAGATGAGGGAGGGAAAGGAGAATGGGTGTGTCCAACTCTATTTGTCCCCTCCTTCCATTATAGAGGTATAGATGGTGCAGTCCAGAAGTTCATTCTGGTGAGCTGTGCTAGTCCTGAGAGCCCCAAGCTCAGAGAAGTAGTCCAGCCGCCCAACAAACATCTAGTCTGTATCCTGCAGCTGCAGCACACACACCACTCTCACCCTGTTACCAAAGATTTATTGAATCTGTGAGATAACGCTGAGTTGTTGCGAGTCCCTGAGATAAGATCACAGCAGCTTCATTGCACCTGAGATTCAGCAGAGATGATGATGATGAGGATGCAGCAGGACTCACACGGCTTTCTGGTCCTACTCCTCTTGGTCTTCATCGCTGGGACAGCGCTGTCTGGTCCCTCAACCCCTCGCAGGAGCAGAGGTAGGTGACTCATGCATTGTTGTACTTGCCTTAAACTGAAATATTCACAAGAGGGAATATTATTGATTGCAAGTGGTGCGGTGTTCATCATGGTCCTCTGAAAGTGGAAAATCCATGCAAGTGCACATCATTGTGCTGTTGCTTTGTGTAATCCCTCTGAAGCACTCTGAAGTTTGCTTTTCCATGGTCGTTCTCTGCCTTCTGAATGCATGTTGGGATAAGCTTGGATGGACATTGTGCTAGAGTTTGAAAGATGGATATTTGTCTTAAAGACAAATGACAAGAGTAAGGGCTTTTTCTAAGGGCAAATTTCTGCAAAGTATATTGACAGGTGGTTGCTGTTTAACAAATCTTATTTCCATTATCATGAATGTTAGAAGAGCTTTGCCTCCAAAAATGACAATGCGTTTCTAATTTGCAGGAATCCCCAGATGCAAATAAAAATAAAAGTGGATTTATTGTGCAGAAAAGAAAAAGCAACAGGGTTCATCCTCAGGCATCTTTCTGTGTATGTACCACTGTAATTAGATGCAACCCCTGATGACCTCATTTGGCTTTAATGAAGCTCGACTCATGCGTTTTATCCAGAGTTGCTCTCTGTATCCAAAGAACAAAACAAGCTGTGAGGCGGTGCAGTGCAAAAATAGTGAAATTTAAGAGGATTGAGGTTTGTGTCATTTTCATTTTGGAGCCTTCATTTAGTCGTTAAATATTATGCTAACCCTCCGATTTCCTTTCCGGAGTCGCCTGTAACACTTTCAAATGATGAGAAACTGTGAGCACTGTTTTACAGTCGGTGTGGTTTAGTTAATAGTTTCCCTGAAACGAGGCGAGCAGACAGAGACAGGGTGAAACAGATCAGTTACTGCTCACTGGCTTTAATAAAAAAACTTTTCCAGGTAAGGGGTCAAAGGTCAGGCTTTCAGACAAAGTAATGGGGTGGCTTTCCTGGAACCGAGCCCATGAAGCAGTCAATGTGAAAAGTTTATAAGTTAAGCTCATTTTTTTCAGGCTGATGATTTTAACATTGATTGTTTCATTTTTTTAAACATGGATTTTTTTTTTTTTTCAAATACTTGAAGAGAGTCTTTCAAAATAACTCAGGCACAGTAGACATAACATTTTTGGGCCTCTGCAAACGGCCAAAAATAAATATACCCAAAATCTGAAGAGCAACATGGAAGTTATTACATAATTTTTGCATTATATAAGACATTAATGGACAAAATTACTTAATAGAGCAAATTTCTTGGAAAAACTGCACATTTTCCACAACAGTTTTCCATATTGTCCATTATCCCACTGCTCTCTCTCTCTCTCTCGCTCTCTCTCTCTTTCTCTCTCTCTCTCTGGCTCACTCACACACATCCACACACACACACAGAGTCATCCTTTGATGGTAGTAAAAGTGATTTGAGCTGAGTTGAGCGCAGTGGAAAGAGCTGCTTCCAGTGCGTAACTTGCAGGCTGAACTTGACTTGCAGAAAAATCTCACACTGTGCAGCTTTGGGAGTTTGGTGAAATGAGATGTGTGCGTGGGTGGGTGTTTCTTTTGGGAGGAGAGTTAAACTCTATCTCTGTTCTTCTTGGATCAAACTCATAGTTTTAGAATGCAAGTGTTTGTTTTTCTTGTGTCAGTGATATCAGAGCAAGGTAATAGATTTGACAGGTGTATGCAATGTTAGATGATCTGTTCTTTGCACAGCTTTTAATGTGTTTGAGTTCTGAAATATGTACACTAAGTCGAGCAAGCCAGAGGAGATGAATGAGTTGAATCTCTAGAAATGCAAGAAATGATTCGCCACTTACTCATCTCAGCACTATATACGAACTGGAAACTTGAGCCGAGTCGAACAGAACATGGCCTTGTGTCAGGTACACATTAATAAGAGAGAAATATTGAAGGGAAAGAGCAAAGTGGGGGAGATTAGTGGACAAGACAGATACATTAAACCACTTAAGGAAGCTGAAAGAGGATGTAGTTGATGGGAAAAGGCTGCTGACACATATAGGACAACAATGAATTAGTGAAGGGGGAAAGGAGGGATGGAGCGGTGCCACAGTTGAAGGGATAACAGCTGTTGCACCGTGGAAATCTGTCAGGGGGGATATATATGGTGTGAGACCAGAGAGACCTGCATGGACGCATCCAAGGCAGGTGGGAAAATGTCGTGGTTCGATCCCAGACAAGGCTCTTTACCACTGGGCCGCACGTCACAGCCTCCTGTGAGCGGTGATTGTTCCAGAGAGGGACGGGATCAAAGAGGCTCCTGGAGGATTACGGTCGATATCCAGAGGGATAAGTTACTGCAGTCTGCAGGCTCAGGTTCTTCCCCTCACAGCCGATATAGGTCAGTGCAGCTGTTGGTTGGTCACCAGCTAAGTTATTTAAAATCCTCGCTGCTCTGATTGGCACAAGACCTAGCGAAATTTTCACACACCATTGTCTTAAATGAAGGCTTTTTATGTTTTACCAAGGGCCATAAAACATGTGTCTCTGCGGTGGAGGAAGCCAAGTCTCCTCCATCTCTGACTCCGGGACTCTGAGGCTGAAATACTTTACACCAGAGCTGTGTAAAAACACCCTGAGTCTGGGAGAAGGAGTGTGGTACGAAAGGTCCGTTTATGGATTAATAACTGTGTGATACGAGGGGATTTTTTAGCAATAAACTGCACCACTAGGAAGAGTTTATAGCCTCATTTGGACAGAGTTATTAACATCGTGCTGGGCTCAGCTGTTATGGTCAGATGCTCAAGACAAGCTCACATGACGTCATGCCTCCCGTGTCCGTTTTCCAATCTCCGAAAAAGAGCAAAAAAAAATAGTTGATGACAAAGGCCTGCGCCAAGTTTCTTCTTTCCATTTCGAGGTTTTGCTTCAGATATTTATAGTTCATTAGTTCACAGAAAAGTCTTGACATGATACGAGTGTATTTATTGTCAGTGTTTATTCTAACTCTTCCTCCGGGAGAAAGAGAGAGAGACACAGCGGAGCAGGAGAGAGACGCTGATTGTGGAAGTCTGGCTTGATAACGTCGGACGGTAAATCTTGATCTGTTGATGCCAATAGCGCAGATGCTGTGAATATATTTATTTTCAAACACCAAACACACATAAAAATATCATGTTGCCCAGCAGCTGAACGTGTTGCGCTGACACCCCCATTAACCTAGTCCTTCTCCCAGAGGATCATCCATCACCGCTGAGGCTCCATGATCACTGCTCAACTGAGCCAAGACTTTTGACAGGAGTTTCCAGTGTCAGGGTGTTTCTCTGTTTCAGGCCAGCAGGATTAAATGGTCTGTGTTTTTGTCCATTACAGTCTGAATACGATGGTGAAATACTTATTGAATGTTGTGGCATCGTTTATTGCATAATCTGACGTGTTTATTGGCTGATACCAAGAGTCACGATGGATTTGCTTGTACAGTAATTTTATATGGATCGAATATGTTCTCCGCATGAACGGTATAGATGATTTTAATTTAATGAGATTTACAATGTTACATAAGTGAGCCCCCCCCCACCCTCCAATGTAAGTATTGATGTTATTGCGAAACCGTTTGCAAAAATCTGCCATCAACTTTCCGTACGTACATTTGAAACTCAATAGGCCCTAGAAGCAGACATGTAAAAGACTTGGAGAGCAAGACCCAAATTAGAAAATACACAAAAGAAAAACAACCTTATTTGTGTCTCCGTAGCAGTTTTGTGTCACTTTGTGCTCGTTTGCATCTCTGTGATTGATTTGCACATTTTTGTTGTCTTTGGTTCTGTTGTCTCACTGTGGGTACTTTATGTGTTATGTGGTCGGTTTACCCCCTGTGTCTCACTTTGCTTCCTATGTAGTGTGTCTGTAGGCGTTTTGTGTCTCTCTAAACTTGTTGCATTGACGTTCCAAAAATAAATTAAACAAAGGCTCTGTCTTGACGTGTTCAGTCATTTATCCGTGGCTATGAAAGCGGGGATTGTGGATTTGATTAAATTTAGGTACAGCTTTTGTTGAGGTAGTACATCTTCATCGAGCTTGTGTGTTTGACAGGGTCAGAGTCACCAGCAGTGCTGACCTCAGAAAGTGTGTAAATTTAAACAGCCTCACATTTTTCCCACACAAACACACACAACATCGTGTTGTAGAGTATCAGTTTTTTCGTGGCTAACCAAATCAGTCATTTTCCCTTTGTACTGTAGATGATTGATTACCAGGGCTGTAACTGGATCTCTTCCTAAAGCTTTATCCATTTCACTTTGGAAATACTGATAAGTCTCAACAGTCCCTGGGAGGCGCGTGGGCCAAATGGCCACAGTGTCGTGGGGCCACGCCAGTGTTTGCTTGTACTGGAGTTAGGAAGGTGCTGCCAGAAGTTTCCTAATGTTTCATACACTCTCCCTCAGAGCCAATATCACTTGTGTTCTATCGGAAATATTGATGAGAGAATCGAAACAAATGCTGTTTTGATAGGAAACACATAGCTGGAAAAGCGCAAGGGTATTTTTCAAATCCAGGGCTTCCCCCTCGTTCCCTGTCAGTGTCTGTTTTGGCATCAGGCAGCAGCTGGAATCATTCCTCGTGCAAAGTTCCACTATTTCATTTAACGCTATGAAGCTTCAATTTGAGCCAAGGACATGTACTCTTGAGAAAATAGTACATAATGCAGGCAGTAAGTTTTAGCCTCATATACAACGGGAGGTGGAAGTCAGAGTCCCATAGACTTTTTTGTAATTTCCACTGTGGAATAGAAAATACAAAAACGAGGCATATTGTTGAAATATATTGACGTATTTGATTTCTGAAAAGAAGAATTGCAGTATACAAAGTTTCATTCAACAAAGCTGTATAAGTTCTAATAACGAATTCTCACCACTGATTATCCAATGGTGTTATTTATTGATTTACATGTGCAGCAGCCAACTGTCAGTCACACTTCTGGCCTCGCTGCATTCATCTGAGTTTTCTGATGCAATTCATTCTGTTTCTAAATCGCTAATTGCTAGCACACTGAATTCTTGGCTAGTTTTGAAGGCCACATAACTGAGGAAAGTATTGAGAGAAAAATAAACAAATACTTTCATGCATTGTGTTTGCAGGGATTGCTTGTCTGTTCACTGGTTGTTGTGCACTTCACTTGAGTTCATCCATGATTACAGGCAAGAATGTTTAGAAACTTAAGTACTTCTACGACATACAGGGTTGAGATGGGTGATGACAATCTGCCTTTGGCAGAGATACAGAGATGGTTGAATCAAAACCGGAACAGATTCCTAATATACTGTGGCCATCAAAGAGAAACGGAAAGTTTGGCCTTCCTTTGAGCACTTTTGTAAAAAATCCACCATTGCATGCCAGGAACACCGGACAAGACCTGACCTGACGATACACAGACCATCTATCACAATATGGTCCTCCCCAAAGTTAGATCCTTTGACCGCCCAATTTTGATGTTTCAAACTCAACTTTAAGAACTGGCCTTCACCTTCTGCCCAATATATTCCACCCCCTGACAAATGCCTTTGTAATGAGATGATCAGATGTTATTGACCCGTCAGTGGATTTAATCTTGCGGCAGATTGATGCACGTTGCAGCCACAGCTCATATAAAAGCTGCAACGTCTGCAGTTTATGACGATTGTAAACCCAATTCATATTTCTGTGTCAAAGCTACGCTATAGCCAACAGGTAGACCTGTACCCTACGCAGAGCCCTACTCTGTACCCTGAGGTGCACCTCCCCAAAAATTTTACTACGCATCTACCGAAGACTCGCTTTTCAGATTTTTGGATTGAGTTGATTGAGTACTAAACACGGATGATTTATTTTCTTTATTCGTTGCAGTTCTTTGAGAAAAAGTAATCGCTCTTCAGCATCTATCAGCTCCAACTCCAAGACGATACGCTTAGTAACACTTGCCATTATTCTGACGTAAACAGAGACGCCAGAGAATTTGTAAATAAGCAGACCAGAAACAGGAAGATACTCAACACCAGCATATAAGCCACCACTAGAGTTTCGGCGATGTAATTGTAGGGCGTCTCACACACACCTACACATAACTGTGAATGCTCGCACCTACAGCGTAGCTGGGACACACAAGCATGAATCAGCCTTAAGTAGCAGATTGACAGTGACTTAAATGTGACTAAAACCTTGGTTTTGTCTTTATGTACTTGCAGAACCTCCTTTTCGCCATCTTTTATGTTACTGATTCTCTTTGTGTCTGAAAAACCGAAGACTGATAGAATTTTGTTTACATTAAATGGTTCATGTATGCCCTCTCCTGCTTCCCCAGTGCGACGTCAGAACATGAAAGTTCGTATCAACGCCACAGGAGACACCATCGTGATGAAGTTTCTGCGACCAAACGCTGACACCAAGCTCGAGGGCTACATCCTGGGCTATGGCAGCAGCATGTTCTCCAAACAGTTCATTCCGCTGCCAGAGAACGGAGAGCCATATGAGACTGAGTTTGGTAAGGCGGGCTATTAATTTGCTATATCCAATGTAGATTACTTTTTATTTGTCATGGCTAAAAGGAAAGAGGAGAATATGCAAATCGATAATCTATAACATTACTAGTTTATTCTTCATTTTAAAGATGCTGAGCCCAAATATCTCATAGCCGTCCAGCCCATCCCGACCAACGACGTGAAAAAGCATTGCACAGGTAAGGCTCTGTAGAAGTGACATTCAGATATGGATGGAGGTAAACATGTTTATTAAAGTAAGACGTGTTAACTTGTTCTCAGGTAAAGTGGAACTGCAGAAGCCGCTACACTTGGTGATTGGATCAGTAACGCCCACCTCAGTGCTCCTGTCCTGGGGGACACTGTTGAAAACACCTCATGAGGGCAATATCATGAATGACTGTGTAGAGGACGGGTGAGCTTACACAGTAACACAGACCGTACACACTAAATGCACAGGGTATCAAAGAAAAAGCTAAAAACATAAATTGTTTTCTGTGAAATGCAATCACAAATGTTCCTTAAAGGGTTGAAGGCCTCAGAAAAACAGAACAGATGATATCTCTTGAATGAATGAGAAAACTAAATCGGCAAATCCATTTTTCCTTTTATTTCTTGTACTTATTCTATCACTGCAATGACTCTGATTCTTCATAGACCGCGGCTCATAGAGGTTAGAGCGGTAGTTCCATAACAGGACTATGCTGAAGTGTCTTGGGCAAGATACTGAACCCCAAATTGTTCTCTTCTCAAGTGTTCACATAAATGTACTGCAGGAATGTATGAATGGGTGAATGTGAAACTGTACTGTAAAGAGCTTTGAGTGGTCAGCAGGACTAAAAAAAGTGCCATATAAATACAGGCCATTTCCCATTTACATGTCATTTAAGATTTATCAGTATGTTCTATTGTCCTTCATCTTAGACACTACACAGTGCGCTATCGTGAGAGGAGCAGGAAGTGGAACTACCAGACTTGCCCTACCAGCGACACGGTCATCGACAATCTGAAGCCCAACACAGTCTATGAGTTTGGTGTTCAGCCCAACGCCAAGGATGTCACTGGAATGTGGAGCAAGCCGGTCATTCACAACATCAGCTCGGGGGGATTAGAGAGTAAGTATCTTTGACATGATTCACTCACCATCAATTGAGAGCCACTTGCTATGGCCGCTATAAATGGGAGGTAGAGCAAAGCCAGAGAGAAAACAACCTAGTATCCTGAAGAACTAAAGGAATCAGGTTTTGGACAACATTTTTGAGTTGAGACATTATGAAGTCTTATGATGTCCATACCTCGGCAGGTTGGAGCTGTTTTGGTGTAAAGAATGCGAAGAACCGAAATATATTAGGAAGGGGTGATCATTAGGTTTTGTTTCATCATTGTAGAGCAGTGGTCACCAACCCTTTCAAGCCCCAAATCCCTTTAAACTACAAACGTAAGCCGAGATCTACCACCCACTTAGGAGGCTTTAGTGCTTTTATTTTAAAACGCATGTAGAATGTGTTCAACCATTTATGTTTGTGAGTAAATTCATCAGATAGACATTAAAACTATGATTATTTTCTCTGTTTATTCTGCAGTTGAACACAATGTTTATCTGTCTATAACACAAATTAATTTACAACAGTTTCCGAACCCTTTTCAAAGTAAAGCACTCCAGCGTTTCACTTTCTGAATATATTCATTAGTTTTAACAGGCTTTGATTGTTATCGACAGACCTTATGATACGCATCTTCATACCGTAGAGTTATGACATTTCGTTTCAGAGATCGACAGTGAAGACTATCGAGATCGACCAGTAGATTGTGATCGACAGATCGGCGACCACTGTTGTAGAGTATATAGAAGGAGAACAAGTATAGAAAGGTTTTATTAACTAAATAAATACTTCCACTATTTGCTTCCTTTCTTTAAAAAAAAGCAAAGATTGTTTAAAAGTTTAGATGTCCAGACATTAAGCTACTTTTTCATTGTTATACCTCTAAAATTATATAATAGATTGATAAAGACGATAAAGTGAAAAGTTACTGGAGGTCTTGCTGTTATCTTTGGCAAAAAGCATTAGGGGCCGTTTAGCCAGATTTATCAATTGTCCAGGGAGAGTTCTGATTCCCTGTAAACATTTTTTTATTAGTTGTGGAAGAAAAGAAGAACACTCTGCTTTCTCATCAACAAAACAGAAAATCTTTTCATGATGTTTCTGTTCTGTATCGTGTTTCTCTGTTATTTAGGGAACGACATTATTGCTCACTCCCATGTTTTTTTCATGTGAATATGTGAAGGCAAATAGTTTTCACCCTATAAGTGCAAGTGACCTTGGTGACACCATGTGCTTATGAGGCACAATCCACTGAGATACTGAATGAAAACCATCTTGTAGTTTATTTTTTATTAAGCCACTACAAAGGACTCCTCATTCATCATCATGCAATTAAACACATCTTGGCAAAAGCATATTTGAAATGTGGTTTTATTAGTTTCCTTCACTTTTGTTGGTTCCACTTTACTGACTTCTTCAATTATCTGTCTCTTGTGTTCCCAGAGAAGGCCATCAGGAAAATCTTGAAGCGGCCTCCAAACCCTGTGGTACGTATTGAACACACTTTTTTTATAATCTATTATCAAGACATAACCTAGGTATTACTCCTAATAGTATGACGTGTTTAACATTAGAATAGTATATATGAAATACAAGAGTGAGAAGTGTCACTGCACAGCCACCTCCTCTAACCAAAATAAATAACTCTGGGTGCAGGTAGTTGGAACAGACAATACACTTAAAAGTCTGTTTTATGTGCACTAGTGAGCTTATGCTATTCTTAGGGTTATTTGCCTCATTAATTTTCCATCCAACGGCTCAGTGGAAACAGCATAAGGTGCAGCCAGGGTTGGCCAAGCCAAGAGGAACCGGCTGCAGCTAGCTAACTTCTGGAGTAGTAAAAGAGAGCAAAGATTGGATGGTGGGACAGGCGGAGAACGATAACGGTGTGGAAACGAGTTGAGAGGAGAAAGGTGGCATTGATTTTCTGACAGCATGGGGCTGCTGTGTCACGTGCTCTTGGACTCAAACCCATAAAACACCACAGCTGTTGAGCATCAGCTGCATTGCTAGCCTATCTCTAGGGAGACTCAGAATAACAATTCTTTCACTGGGTACTTTATCAAATCAACATGGAGGTGAGGGTGTGATTGTCAGGGAATAAAAAGAAAAGATGACAGTGAAGGTAAATGTGTATTTTTTGTGATTGTGTCTTCTTATCTTTCACCCATCAGAAACCTATTGCAGCAGGTCCACGCTCCTTCCCATTTGTTACTCGCCATGGTAAGCCCGCAGAGACATGCTGCATTTGGTTAAACCAACTGAACCCTTTTAATACAGCAGCAGAATTTTTATAACAAACTTTGATTTACCACTGTTCAATGATATATGTTTCTTGTCTTCTCACTGACTTCACATGATTCAGAACTGGAAGAACTTGAACTCCGACTATGATTAATTGTTTTATAAATAGAACCTTGTCACTTCCACCTCACACTTTTCTAAATCAATGTTTTCAGGGGATTTATTGCAGATGCTAATTTGACTGAATACTGATTGAATAATGCAAAATGGTCACTCAGCAATGAAACCATTAGCAACTAGGATGCGACTCAGCAGAGCGCATACCTCCTGCAAAGCCCGACAGTTCCCTTAAATTCAGAATGCACCAAATTGCACACTCATAGATTTTAGTTCCCCAAACATACCTTGTTTGTTTTGTTCATGAAAATCCATCTATTATATGCTGGGAAATTGGTGAAAGAATAAAAAGCAAACAAACGCATATCTCAAAATCTTAAAGAAAGTAAAAAGGTTTCGTAGAAATCCATCCAGTCCTCTCTGCATAATCCTGCTCCCAAGCAAAACACTAATGGACAAGGGTGAAAACAACATAGCCTCTTTGGCTGAGGTTGTTATCATCGCAGATCGAAGTTTCGTTGAACTCTTAAGTTTAAGCCTCTTTCAGCTCAGTGTGTTGGTTTTATGGCCCAGAACTTTTCTGTTTTGATTAAATCTCACCGCTCTACCTTCCTCATTGTCGGCTTTGGTTGTTTTCATCCCCCCAAAAAAAATCCCCTTCAAAAAATGATCAATGTCAACAACTAGCAGGTGCAGAAGTGGACATTTTATGAATAAATAATTGTTTTGTTCTTTTAACTGTTGATAGGCAACGTTTTGCTAATAATTTCAAGATTATTTATTGGACAATTTTAGAGTTTGGCTCATTGCTGCCAATTATTGGCAGATTATTGTACATTTAACCATATTGTTCCTTAGGTTCTTGGCTTGGATACATTTGGTTAAAAGCTGATAGAGATGCTAAAGCTAAAGATCCAGATCCTAATGTTGAAGAAAAATATAACGTTTATCTCTGAAAATGTATTTGTTTGTTGTAAAATAAATTAACGGACATAATTCTTTTACAGATAATTTTTTTTTAGGACTCTGCAGGGATCTTAAATCTCAAGTCCTTCACTTGAATCTCTCCTCCTCTGTTTTTGTCAGTTCTCCATAACAAGACCCAGAGCAGACTGCCCATCTCCCGGAGCATAGCGTCAAAAACAACTCTTGGTAATGACAAATTGAGTTCAGCAGTCAGAAAGAAACAACTTGAACTTATAACCATTGTACCTGACTTTTCTATCACTTTTCTGATGGAAATCTTTGTTTACTGTACATACAATTTTTTCTACATTCTACAGCACTAACAGGAATAACTTTTCTCCAAGGTCTAATAACATACACTATATTTCCCAGCTCCAACCACAAGTACTACTACAACTACTAGACAGGAATCTCTGTCAACTCCTGGACCCACACCGCCTACCGTCACCAAACGGCCAATCGGTAAACAGTGAATCACAGCTCTTCTTGAAAAAGCTTCATGGCTCTCCTACCGGCTGCAATCATAGATTTGGCGGATTATAACTGAGAGGCTGTCAGTGCTTTACAGCGTTTGTAATGACCTGCATGAGTGGCATGCAATGAATAGGTACTGTAGCTCAGCCGTTCCTGTGGAAACTAGCTGATGGTGTCAGCTGTTTGGATTGCACTGAGCGTAAGATAGGTGGTCTTGGCTGCATGGCAACAACAACAGTTCAAGGGATTCTTAATGATGGTTTGAAAGATCTGTTGTGTCCTTTCCTTTGTTTTTACATCTTCTTTTCATGATTTAATCTGCACTCAAGCACTACTTGAATCGGAAATCTGTAGGACAAGCCATGAGTACTGCAGAGGATCTTCCCCAACCCTTGAAAGAATTGAATGTTAGTCTGCACTGAGAAGCTTGTTAGCTGCTGCTCACGAAACAGTGCCAATTTCAACTCAGTCATATCTCAAATACATCCCATTGCAGTTCTTGATTTTCCTGTATCTGTCTCCAATTTCTTATGAATGAACTCATTTTTTTCCCTTTCAGTATCCATTGCATCAATTGATATTTCATAATGGTTTTTGCCAATGTGAAATCAGCAGCTTTTGCTTTCATTGCAACACAGGTGATGGTGTGAAGTCTGCATGACAATGTTGCATGCACTAGACATTCATTTTTCTCCGGCAGGAACTTCAGCAGAATTTCTTATGTTCTTATTTTTGGAAACTTGTATTTCTGTGTTTGTAAACCCTCTTTTTTTCTGTTAGTTTATTTGCAAGAAGCTTATTCGTTATCAAACAACACAATAGTTTTGTAATACAAATGTATTTGTCCCGGTTCTGAGCCTGGAAACAGCTCATTAAAACCAAGTATACCTGTTCTTTAATTACTGAAGCTTGAATTTGAAGGATGAAACCTTCAAATGATAAAATTGAAAATTGTTGACTGGATAATGAACATGGATTTATTGGTGAAGCTTTACTGTCTAACTGGGACCAACTCAGGTTCTCTAAAAGCACTCCATTTGATGGGGTAGCTTTTGCGGGACCCATGTGTCTGAATTCAAATACAACTATAGTTGTTATTCTGTTGTGATAAAAAGGAGAAATTCCAATAAATACTCGGATGGACAGTGTTGTAATCCCAGTTCTTGGATTGGTAGCTAATTGCACCGAATCGACCAACAACCCCAAAAATTGTATTTTAGACATAACATGAGAGTTAGGTAAAGGCACTGAATTCCTAGCAAAAGCCTACTACTTTCTTTGCCTTCATGTTATATTCATCACTTTCTTTCACGTTTTTCCTCATCGAGGTGAATACCTGAACAAATTAAGCAATCAATTTAGAACGGCCCATCAAAATCCCAGTCAGTGATCAATCTGCAACTGTTGAACCATGATGCTTCTTCGAGGCACAGCCAATGAATTTGAATGGCTGTCATTCACAAGCATTCTGGCCCCGGTAGCTGAGTCTGTCTGTAGTAACACGGATGTAACATTGAAAATACCTGCATATGGTCTCTCTGCCTTTGAAATCTGAACCCTTCTATCAGTTGAGTCTCAATAGTTATTGTTTAACATGTGCTGTAATCCAGCTTGGTGAGTTCTTGGGTGATTCTGATTATCTGAATTTCCTGAGTTCCTTAACTCTCTTTGTGTCTTGTTTTCAATATTGTCTATACAATAAAATATGTTGTTCTATTTCATTTTCAAAAGTAACCTTTTCTACAATCTATTATATTTGAAATGATATTTTCAAGCTTCATGTTCTCTTTCTTGGACGTCCCAGGTGGAGGAGACCTCTCCAGATCTGTCTTGCCTCCTTTCCTTGAAATTCCATTAGGTCCCAAGGTCCATCCTACACTACACATTACTCCCCCTGTGGTGTTAATGCCAGTCTCCCACACAAATGTGGATAAACATGGAGTGTACCCACAGCATCGGCCACAACCAAAGCCTAAACCAACATCACAGTACATAACTCAGACCAAACCAATATCAAAACTCATACCCCAGACCCAACCACAACCTAAACCAGCATCAAAACGCATACCCCAGACCAAACCAAAACCCCAAACAACATCAAAACTCTTACCCCAGACAGATTCAAAATCCAAACCAACCTCAAAACTTAATCCCCAGACCCAACCACAACCCCACCCAACATCAAAACTCATACCCCAGACCCAACAACAACCCCAACCAACATCAAAAACTATTTCCCAGACCCAACCACAACCCCACCCAACATCAAAACTCATTCCCAAGACCCAACCAACATCAAAACCTATTCCCAAAACCCAACCACAGCCAACATCAAAGCTTATTTCTCAGACCCAACCACAACCTCAACCAACATCAAAGCCCATGTCCCAGATCAAACATCAACCACAACCGACATCAGAACTCATACCGCAGACCCAACCTCAACCAACATCCCAGAGAGTAACCCAGACTCAAACACAGCCCCAAACAACATCAGTACTCATACCCCAGACTCAACCACAATCCCAATCAACATCCCATCTCATACACCTTACCCAACCTCAATCCCAACAAACACCCCATCCAGTACCTCAGACCCAACCACAACCCCAAACAACATCTCAACCCATAACCCATGAACCAAGTCAAACCCAACCCCAATCCCAGCCCATATTCCACACCCGGCCTCAATCACAATTTCAACAAAAGTTTAATATCCAACCAGAGCCTAAAAACACACCGCAGCTCTGGGCAGATGCACAATCTCAAACAACAATCCATCCCAAACATCAGCGCCAGCATAAAACACAACCCCAAATAAAGACCCAGACCCCACTTCAACCACATGCTCAACCATCTCCCCAGCCCACATATATGGCACATGCCCACACACCTTCACCAACACTCCAGCACATACCTCATACCCAACAAGCACTACCCATGATTCACATCCAGCCCCACTTTCAACCACAATCCTCAAATACACCCCAGCCACAAACCCAAACACACCCTCAACCAATGACCAACCCACAGTCCAAGCTAAATGCCAAGGAAAGGCCTAAAGTCCAACCAACATCTAAACCCAAAATTAAGTCTGTCCAACCAAAACCCAAGATTCAACCAAAGAGCGTACCCAAGTCTGAAGCCAAAGTCCTGCCCAAGACAAAACTGAACCCCCAATCAATAACTCACCAAAAACAGCAACGTAAACATCAACCAATGCCTAAAACCAAGGACAAACAACAAACTAAATCAAAAGCACCACAGTCACAACCTCCTCCAAAGACACAGACTCAGTCCAAACCTGAACCTCTTCCCAAACCACAACCAACATCTAAGAGTCGATCAAATCCTCAACTTGGTCCACCATTGCAGCCTCAGACCAGGACCTACTCTGAACCCACCCAGGCCACCCCAAGACACACTGTCCCTACGGGTAAAGACCTTACTTTTTGCCATCAGCAAACCATAATTAAGCTTCAACACTTAAATTATATTATATTATATTTTAAAAGGGGCGTATTGATTCAAATGTTGGTTCTATTTGTATTGACTTTTTGAACCATATCTGATCCATTTTCTGGTAGTCTCAGGGACGTGGTAGAACTATGTCCCCATCCGAATGATTTTATATTGATCAGTATTCTCGGACTACATGTAAAAGATTACTCTTCGTGGATATCATAATCACAACAAATACCCTTTTTTCACAGCACTCATTTAGAACCAACAATCATTTCCTTCTGTATTAAAGAATAAGTGTAGGATATGCCCCCTTTTAAAAGTTCAAACATTTTCATATATATAAATATTCTTAGAATTCAAGTGAGTTCTTTTTCATACAGCTCCTAGTCCAGCAGAAGAGGGCAAGCCTCTACCAAGACCTGCCCTGGCTACCGAGAGAGCCGGTAGTTACAATTTTGGTAAACACCATGACATTTTTGTCACATTAACATTTCTGCTTTTTCGTCAAGCCACATGGAACCCAGTGCTTTCAGTTGTAACTCAACCCATTGGATGATGTCACTGCTTCCCCATTGCCATCTCCATCCCACCACCCTACACACCCTACCCAATCATTATCCCTGCGTCTATGTGTGAATCCATTTTCAGTCCAGCACAGTCACCTCACCCCTACCCATTCACAACCAAATGGTCTGGCTATCTTTCAATCTCATTTACGTCTCTGTCACTTAATTCATTGTCCTCATCTGCATTCCCCCCCCCCCCCCCCCCCCCCCACACTGTTCTGTCATCTCTTCCATTTAGGTAAACCTCTCAAGTTCTCAAGTGGATCGTCTCTAACCTCCCCAAATGCCTTTTTGCATGTTTAGGTACTGGCATCCACAGACCATCCAAAGCTGAAGTCCCTCGTTCTCCCATTAGCTCATCAATTCCTACAGGAGCAAGAAACAACACGCTATCTCGCCCCCGGATTCCCCCTCATTCCACTGGTGGTGGTGTCAGAACAGGTTCTTCATCCAAGACATTGACTTCTTCTCGCAGCTCCAGCACACCCGGGGGTAATGGAGTACTCACTTTCCTTCCCTTCTTCTTCCGTCCTCTCATTCCTTCTCCAACGTCAGCAGGTTATCCTTTCCTTTCACCACTCCTTCTGCAGTTGTGCATAAACAGGACAAGACAAGGAAACTCACAGTTCTTGATGTAAATGTACAATAGAAATGTTTGTTCTTTTACATTCTCTTGCTTCCATTTTCGGCTTCATGTCCTCTCACAGTCCATATGTTATCCACGCTGTGCCACATGTGCTCAGTCTGTATCTCAAACCTTTACCTCGAGCAGTTGTGGGTTCTCTGGGGTCAGGATGTTAACATGATTTACAGTCCTTAATTCTGACAGGGTGGGGAGTTTGGCAACGACCCTGGCCAGGAAACACCACATTTTATACCAATCATGCCAGTCCAAGAACTGTGCAGACAGTTCAGCTGCTACAACCAATCTCCCTTCTCCCTTCTTTCTCTTGTTGAATCTCTTCTTCTCTCAAACACACCCTCAAACTTCTTTAAGAGTTATGAAAGAAGGCAAAGTCAGAAAAGTCAAGAGATAAAGTCAATTCCATTTGTATCAAGAACATCTGCAAAACTAGGTTGAAAACACGAACAGATCTGAAGCCTAATCTTCACAATCATTTGACAATGAGAAATATGAAAGAGTTTTTTTTTCTTTTTTTGTGAGCCAAAGAATTTTACAACTGACCCTTTTCTTCCTCCAGCAGCCGATGGGGTTCATCATAGACCCATTGCTCTTCCTAAGCCTGTGGTGTGGTCCAAAGAAAACCCTGGTAAAGACTAACCAAGATGATCACCTTTCAGTGTTACTCGTCACTAACCCACGAGGCCCTGTCATATCCTGTCCCACTAAGTCACACTGATCTGTGCTTTTGTCACATCCTCTCATCCTCTGTGATGTTCAACTCATTTGTCAATGTGATGTTTCCTGTCTGTTGAGGTTTGTGTTGACGTAGTGCACTTGACTGAGACTGAAGCCACATACAGTATGAATCTAATTTTGGTTTAGATATTTTCTCTCCACTGTAAATAAAGATGGACGACAAGTCTCCACTTCCTCCCACTATCCAGAGATGAAGCTAAAACACCCAGGATATGAATACTGCCATCTTGCATCGACGATGTAATTTGGAGCCAGAGTCTGCGCAGTAGTGATTGTGGAAAGGACCTGCGGTACCAAGGTCCTGCTGAACAATTTCTCAACCAATCATGAGTTAGTCTCAGCTGTCAGCTGACGTTTCACCCTTTTTTTATTGATACAAATTACTACGTAAAATCAATCTCACAAGATAAATGAGTGTTTGAACAAAGATTTGTGTGAAATACAGATGTTTTTAAAAGCAAACTTTTAAGCAGACATTTTAGTTTGGTCCATTTCCCCTATCAATGATTTATGACCTACATTGCGGCCAGTTACCAGACCAGGGGGCAATCAAGATGCTTTCGCTTCACTTGTAGGGAGCCATCACGTTGATCTTTAATCAAAGCTTGAAATCTGAAATCTTTTGACAGTGCTTAGCCTGCTTTTTGTAAAAGGTCACACTATTCTCAGACAATCCGTCACGAGTAGTGATGCAAACCACTACATGTATTAATTGTGGCACTCTTAGTTGTGAAGACGGGTTGCGCTTCAGTCTCATGTTACAGCTAGTGTGTGTTATTTCTGGAAACATCAACAGTTTCAGAGGTCTTCTAGGAGTCGCAAGGCTCTAGGGAAGCAACTCTACACATAAAGAGAAGTTGTTTTGCCTGCCATCCTGCACACACCTCAAAACACAAAGTGATTATTTTATTTTTTCTATAACAAAAACAACTAAATTACTACCTCTTAAACCAAACAACACTCTGCAGCTTAGTATCTGGTAAATAAGAGTGTCCTAAACAATCTTACAGAGTTCTGGTTCATATTGGCATTTCAACTTCCAATATAAAGAGAAAACTGGTATGTAATATTTCAATGGGAATATTTTTCTAGCATGAAAGTAAAGTCTCTTTTGACAGCACATATTTCCACCTTCTCTGAAGATGAGGTTATACGACAGAAATCAGCGTACACGCAACAATGCTGCTGTTTTAAATCACAGATCAGAGTCTGAGGCCTTTGGCACATCAGAGGCCCGGACTTTCTGTTTGACTGGTTAATTGTGAGACGGCAAACAAAACCAACCCTCTGCAGAAACTGTTAAACACTGACCAGATCGTTTTATACACCTTGTTGACATTACATCTTATCATATGACGTCACCTTGGCTGTGTTCTCATTCCCTGCCCAGTTACCCATGACTTCACCCTGTTGAGATGTCTTCTCTTTATATCTCACGTACCCCTGTCTTGTGTTTTTTGCTTTTTTTGCAGCCGCTTTTAAATCACTGCCTCAACATTTTGCTTGACTACATATGAGCATATGTTTGCCATTAGCTGTCAGTTATGCCACGAGTGAGTCAGAGTCTCTACTAGAGTGTATCCACAGTGCTAATCAGTGAGACTTGGCAGATGCCGTTTCAGTTTGTCTTGATAGTCTCAGCTCCTCTCGGGGGGGAGATGTCAGAGATCACTGATTTATGCTGCTCAGGGGGAGGTCAGCTCCAGCGAGGAGGAACTGAATCCAAAAGAAAATGGAATGATAATCGGACATCTACGGAATCTTTCAACAGGGACCATTGATGAATCTCTGTGATAAGAAAATGACAACTGGACCCATCTCTGAAAATGGATTAGCTCTTGAGCTGTAATGCATGTTACTGATATTCCATGTGTCAAACCTCCCAGAGCTTCTCGAATCACAACAACGATCTTGGGAGATTACGCTGGTTTAACAACATGAAATCATGGCAGAACACTCATATTAAGAAATCTGAGTCTGACAGTTTGTGGCAAATATGTCCTCATCACACGGCCCTGTTCTTCGTGCGCTCACTCCAGTTCAGTTAATCTACCTCATTTGTTGTGTTCATCAAATAAGGGATCTGGTCTTATCTCAACGCTTGGCTCGATCTTTATTTTGTTGTACTTTCTATGGTGTGGGGATTTTCTGGAAAATTTGATAATCAAACTTCAACAGATCCAAAATAACTTTCACAGAATGGGTTCAAAATCATATAAAAAAGTTATTAGACTTTAAAAATTGGTTTCCTGTTAGGGATTGACAGAGAATCTTTTTTTTTTATTCCCCAGCTTTACTTTAGGGGATTTTTAGGATGAGCGGATGAAGCGATGGTTTATTGGTTCAAATGTAGTAAAACCGTTGTTTTCATTAGTTGGAGACTGTGGCAGTGCACTTCACACAGTGACTCCAGCGTTTAACATGCAATCGACCTGGCTTCATGTGCTTCATCGTTGCTTGTTTAATTTCCTTGTTTGTACTCTTGTTTATTTTTCAGACCCCAGTTGTCTCCTCTGTTTTTGAATCTATAAACTCGTCATTTTTTCATCATTCATCGTTTCATCAAAATGACCAACCACACTTATTTTCAGTTTTGCATCTGTTCTTCGGAGCCAGCCACCTGCTGCTCTGTCTCAGTTATGATTTCTAACCTGAAATGGCTTCTTGTTTCCCATGATTCCCTGCAGTTCTGCAACCCCCCATTCCCGTCAACAAGAGACCCAACCTGGTGGGGAAACCAAATGACCATGGTGAGGGCGACAGTGATGGTTGCACTGAACACTGCTGCACCTTGTCCCTTGTACTGTAATTACACACTCAACACCCAAGGGGAAGACTTGACTCACACTGATTCATGAGCCAGTGACTGTTTTTCCTTCATCCACTCCTTAAATTTAGAAAATACTACAACGCCTCCAAAACCTCAAACATTTATAACCATTTTGTAAGCTGTTATGTTAGCCAAAAATTATGAGGAATTTTCACTCTGTTCCACGAATGTAAAATATGCAAAGTTAAAGAGGCAGCATGGAATTTGGGGAAATTACCACTTTATTCTTTTATTGGTTTTTGAAATATCAGATTTTATTGTACCTTTAAATGGCTGTCAAATCCGTTTTATGATACCGTTTGTATGAATACAGCAAACGGCATTTATCTTTGCAGAGCAGCTCACATCAGTCTTTTTTCTTACAGTCTTCGAACAAGTGTACTTGTGTGCGATGTCAAGAGTGTAAATAAGTTCATGGTTCGGAGCATCTGGGCATCCATGGACACAGCAGATGTATTGAGGCAGACCCTTTCCCCTTCAAAGAGCACAAAATACATTACTCAACAAGTCAATTTCTGATCTCTCTGCAGCCAGGAAAAGGCAGCAGGGTTGTTCAGTGAAGATGGCCAGAGCAGATGGACCACAACTGTGTTTGCGACTGTGAGTCAGATGATGACGCAGGTGAAGAGCTGATCTATTTTCCTCCTCCCTTCTGTCCTCAGATAAACCCATGGACCTAAAACAAGGAGACAAAGAGTCCATCTTGAAGCCATTCCCTCTGGTCACAGCCAAGCCCAAACAAGAGCGAAGACAGCCGACGACCACCTCTGCCCCGGCAGTAAACAGTAAGAGAAACACAACTTTTAATGAGTCCTCGGAGGAACTGCGTTTTTATCTAATCCATGGGTGTTTGAAAATATATTTTTAACATTTGTACATGTACATTGATAATAATCAGGATGCATGGGTGATGCAGCTTGCATGTGCGACAAAGAATAAAAGAAAACACATTTTTAATTTACAGAGTCGTGAAAAAAAGCGTGTTGCTTCAGCTGGTGCACGGGGGCCTGGTGTTTGCCCAGAGCTGTAAAACTGAGTACAGAGAGAGCTGCCAGGGACGACTGGCACATCAAACCAACCATAACTCCTCTCTCCTGTTTCCTCTTCAGGCAGCCACTATGACATATATGAAAACTCCTCCATATTCAGGCCCCTGCCGGCATCAGACCTAGACATCATGGGCAAGAAGCGTTTTGTAGGTAAGACGTAATCTCTGCTGCAGGCTTTAAGCCTTCGTTATTGAAATCTTCCGCTTTCTATCAAAAACTATGTATGAATAATTAACCGCTGCACTGAATGTCTCTCTCTCCAGCTCCCCACGTGATCTACAAGACGGATAAAAAGCCAGACGAGCCGTGCTCCATCACCTCCTCTCTCTCTTTTTTCCCTGAAGAGGAGGGCAGCGATCAGAATGTGACGACCCCACCCCGCCTCCCTCCCTCCAACCTCACCGTGGTCACCGTGGAGGGCTGCCCATCCTTTGTCATTCTTGACTGGCAGAAAACTGACAACGAGACCAGAGGTGCAGCACATGCAGAGGGGCTACTTTTAAAGTCCTGTCGTCAGGATCTGGAATGTGTCAGGATACTTGGACCCTGTTTTATTAAATTACAAGTTTTCTCTTGGAGAGTCAGTCGATATTTATGAAAAACTAAATGAAGGCTAAGGATAAGAAGCCATATACTTTTTGATTTTTAATAGCTTATTACAAATGGCTAAAAATAATGTTTAAATTCTTTCTGTCTTGGGTCAGAATATGAAGTTGTGTCCACCGCTAAAGGACCGAATGGACAGGAAGTTTCCATACTGACGACCAACCAGACACACACAGCCGTGGAGAATCTCAAACCGGAGAGCAAGTATGTGACCCAGATATCGGATAAAATAATGTCATGGAAAAAACCTCCTGTTGGTCAATTCCTCTTACTGTTGCACACTTGGGGAACAAGCACCAGGTTTACATTACTGTAAGGTTGTCTAAATAAACCCTTTGTTTAATAAATACTTTATGCTTGAACTATTGGCTGATTACAAAAAGTAAGGTTCACTGCAGCTCATGCAGTAAATCCCCTTTTGCAAAAATGGCAAAAGCGACACAAAAGCTGAGCAAATGTGGGTGGAGTGTTTTTTTTAATTAGATCTCAACATCTGGAAATCTCGAAACTCACCAGAACCTACCCCTGGGCTAGGTTTCTGTCCCAGATTTCGCCAGGACATCTGAATGCAGCACGTGGAATAAGCTTGAGCTGTGTGTGTGTTTGTGTGTGTGTCTGTGTGTGCGTGTGTATGTGTATGTGACCCATACTTAGTCTTCAAAGGCATGAAAATATGTCTCCCAGCTCTGGAGATGGGAGGAATTCAGCTAAGTAGTTTGGTCATTTCCTTTTTGTGCATGTAACTCAGATTTCTTCTCAATGTTTCAGTTACGAATTCAAAGTAACACCAAAGAATGAGCTGGGAACCGGACCCTCCTCTGATCCCGTGACTTTTAGCACAGAATCAGGCAAGTTAAACAAACTTAAACATCTTATCCACTAAAGTCAAACTGACAGAAAACTTGAAGACTAAATAGCTGCATGTTGCCGCGACTGTACATTATTTGCGTGACACTGAGGTGTGACTGATTAGACTCTCGGGTCTTGTCAAATCGCCAGATATCCTAATTTCTAAAAGACAGAAATCTTTTACCTGGTGATCAGAGCGCTACGTGAACAAAACAGCTGAATTATGGCCCTGAGTTGATGAAATGTTGTGTTTGAAATCACAATGACAACACACAGACACAGGAAAGCTGAATTGGCCTCTTGCCCTGCAGCAATCAAAGCCCACACTTTTGGATCGGCCCTGTGCTCTGGCAAATCAGCTCTGATATAAGTTAGGCTTTGTCTCGCACAATAATTCAAGAAGTTTCATGTTTGTTTTGAGAACGTTATTCATTGGAACTTTCTCTCGTGTTTGCAGCTGATCCACGAGTGAGTGAATATGTTGCAGGTGAATATTCTATTTTTTTCCTTATTATTTGTCTGTTGCTGTAAAGTTAGGCAGTTTAATATGTTGAACCTTCTCTATTTATATGTTGAACCTTCCCTATTTCATGTTTATGGGCAGTATATGAAGCATTTGCTTTTAATGATTTCCTCACAGGCAAAGACGCCATCTGGACTCAGTTCCCATTTAAATCAGATGCCTACTCTGAATGCAACGGGAAGCAGTACGTGAAGAGAACCTGGTACAGGAAGTTCGTAGGGATCCAGCTCTGCAACTCGCTGAGATACAAACTCTACCTGAGTGACTCGCTCAATGGTAATTACACTGTAAATAAACCCAATTAAGAGAAGAGCATTTAGTGTAAAATATGACAAAAATATTTAAACACTTTTCAGCTGTATTATTCAACCTTTATCACCAGATGACGTTGATCAAAGTTTCAAAGTTTCATGAAATTCCCCCAAATTCTCTTCCAAAATGTAATCTGTTTAAAAATGATTTTCCGTTATATTGCCTTGATGCTAAATGTTGTAAACCACAGTACATTTGAAGAGAGATTGACAGATATTATTATGTCCTCCATATCTTCAGGTAAGTTCTACAACATTGGAGATCAGACGGGGCACGGTGAGGACCATTGCCAGTTTGTCGACTCCTTCCTGGATGGACGGACCGGCACCCAGATGTTTGCTGACCAGCTACCAAGCAGGCTAGGTATTCTAGTTCCACCAATCAGAAACGTTTTCATGTCATCCAGGTGTGTCAGCGATGTCATGTAGGTTGAAAGTGTTTCTAGAGAAAATATATATAGTTCAGTCAGACAACTCACATTCGAATGTTTATTCAACAATAGAACAAGTTTTGTGTTTGGCGTCTAGGCTCCAACTTAATCACTCCCCCATATGATTACACAGGTATGATGGTTGTGATTAGCTAATACTGTAACCCCCCGTTGGAGCCTACAGGTGGATGCTGGGGTAGTGGAGGGGCTGAGGCAATTGTCTTAACCCTAACCGTAACCCTTGGGGTAGTTTTATTTAGTTCAGAATCAAGTTCTCTTAAAGTCGCTATATGTTCCACTTTATTTATCTTTAATTATCTACTTGAGCATTGAATGAAGGGAAATGCTAAAACTTTGACACTAAAATCTCTCATTGCATATATTTTATTCTTTTCCCAAACCCAATAACAATAAAGTTTTTCTGATTCCAATGAAGACGTTTTTTCAAAAAAATCTGTGTCTTTGTACCAGGGTTCTACAGAGCATTGAGACAGGAACCTGTCCACTTTGGAGATATTGGAGGAAAGTCACACGTTACCTATGTGGGCTGGTACGAGTGTGGCACACCTATTCCCGGGAAGTGGTAAGACCCCACAGAGCTGGCCCGGAGGATGGCTCCCTAGCTTCCAAGAAGAAGAAGACAAGCTTTTCTTTAATGTTACCATGGACACTGTCAGTTGGAACTCGGCCTACTCTGCCAGGTGTGAACCTCTATAGAACGATCATGTGTCACAGAACTCTGTCCCATGCAATTGTAACATTGGTCGTAATTTCTCTATTTATCCAAAATGCCACGATGGACAAAAGAGTGTAAGTGAACCAAAATGTTGAATATACAGTAATCGGCAAAACTATTGGGAAGCTGGCTCCCGAAGTGTAATAACGTGTATGATATTATTTATCAAGGGTTTGTTATTGAATATTCTGTATGCTTGGGCTTTTGAGATAAGAAAGTAAAAGTTGTTCCCGGTACTTGCATGTCAGTGCAAAAATCATTTGTACACAGAAAGGTGCCAAATCATACTTTTCGTTGTACAATTGGACCCTGCAAAGTACAAGTATACACAGACATGCAGAATCGACCTTCTGCTGGCCCTAAGGGATTATTAGCAGTTGCAGTTTGCACAGTATTAAACTTTTTTTTCATATATGTATATGATGTCAAGTACAGTTTGTAAACCAGTGAGCACAGAAACATTTCAGGTAAAACATAAAACAGTTTTAGCCAAATTGTTGATCTGTTTGTAAGAAATCAAACGTTTGAGTTTCTGTGGATCACTTGAAAACAAAAGCATTTGTATTTTTTTATGCCTGTGCAGTCTTGTATTGTAGAATAAAATAAAGAATAAAATATATATATACGTTTGTAAAAATAGAAATAAACTGAGCTTCAATGACATAATTTATGTTTTGTGTTAAATCATTGGAGAGTAACTTGCCGGTTTTTCCACATCTGTCACGTTGGCAGTTGTTTTTGATGGACCACTTATGTTTCCAGCAATAAATCATGTTTTTATATATACTGATACTTATTTCCATTTGACTCTGGTGCTTTTTATAGTAATGGAAAGGTTTAACATTTTGGGAAGCACCATTTTCTACTTTTATACTTACATTTGCCTTCTGGCCTAGAGATGTGATGATCAGAATATGTACACACAAAGACTTATTTGGAGGAGGAAGACGATGACTAAAAACAACACAAGGATTTTAAAACATATATTTTATGAATATGTCTATTTCTATTTGTTTGATATTTTCACCCTTTTCCTGGGGAATCATTTATGGATCTTGATGAAAATAATACATATTTAAGGGACTGATATAAAAGACTGTAGGAAATTTGGTGCAGCTTGAATGAAGTTAAAGGGACGGTTTGGCTTTGGTGGAAGTGGGTGCCATTCTACAGGTTTGTTTGTCAGCAGGATTAAGCCAAAACCACCGGACAGATTTCCATGAAACTTAGTGGAAGAATGGGACACAGGCCTACAAAGAACCTTTTGGGGGCATTTTCACAGATTTACCAGCGAATAATTCATGAATCTTGATGGAAACAACCAGGCACGTTAAGAGGAATGATGTGGCTTCATAAGGAGACTGCCATCGGGGAGGTATGTGCTCTTCTGAGTGCCTTTCTAGTTTTATGTGTGAAGTACTGTGTATGAGTGCCGAGGGGAAATAAATACACTGTTAAGTTACCTGTGGGGCCCCTTTGGAGGTTTATCAAACTGTGCATTAACACCAGCACTGTTGTTCCCAGTACAAGTTGATCTGATTTGGATGAACCACTGGACGAATGATTAAATTCAGAAATTAAATCCAGCAGTGGACAGGAGCCAGACTTGATAAATCCCTAACTTTGTGCTAACTTTGTCAATATTGCAGGAGAATTTACATTGGAACAAACTAAAACAAATGATTTCAATTGGCACACTCGGTGGAGAGTAGCTGAACACCCGTTTCTTAATTATCTTAAATAAACCATGTGCATGTTGTTCATTGCTCTCAGTGCGACGGTTAGACATGAACGACTAACCACACGCTCCCTGTGCCTCATGTCCCAGTCCCACCACAACCCACAGGCAAGAAAACTAAATATGAACACCACCGTTACCACAGCTTTCCAAATTCACGTCGAGTAGAGGGAAGAGAGAAGCCAAACTTGACAGAAGCATGAACTCATAAACGACCAATAGTGTTAACAGAGAGAGAGACAGCGAGACAATGGTGCCAAGTGCAACACAAAATGAAAATGTAAAATTGAAATGAAACATACTCCAGCTGGGTCTCAATCATTTATTAGGTTAAAGAAAAAAATGTTACAGTTTATACATAAACAACTAATCTCATTTGAAGGTGAAATTTGATTTGATATATTAGTAAAAACCAGTGATCAGAAAAAAAAAGAAAGAGGAATAACAAACTTTTTTTGAAGGTGATATTACGAGCTAGAACAAAACAAGCCTTCTTCATTACACTGGGATCTACACCTCCCACAAGCCATCACCTAGCTGGTGTTCCCAACCCGGGGCAGAGTCAAGAACACATCATTAATACCGACATGGTGGTAAAATAGATGAAATAAACACAAGAGAACAAAAAAACAAAGGGGTAACTTTTCATTTAGTGTCTTATAAATGCATCTAAGCAACGTTAACGCAACACAAGCGGTTGAGATGTTTGTCACTGACATGTGTGACATATATGCGGAAATGTTGCCCGCAAAAAAAAGTGTTACCATGAAAAGAACAACAAACAGTTTGTGCAACGGCCTGTTTTGGTCTCCCAGGTGTGTGCATACAGACTGTGTTACAATGACAGGGACAAGAGGGCAGAGCGGAGGGTGGTGGTGTTGACAGGTGGGGAAAATAACGGGGAAACACAGCAGGGTCAGAACACTGTGGTATGTTGAAGAGACAAACACTAACAATCAGACTGGTGCAAACGAGGGGAGGGGGTAGCTTGTTTCATATTTGGACTTGATATTTGAAGGAGTAGGGAAATATAGAGCAGTCAACCATGTTTCCTGCACCCAATCAGAACAGCTTGAGCCACACAGAGGGTAGGGGGTTTGGGGTATGTGTGAGGATCAGTAACATCAGCTGTCCTCTTTTTACCGGTACCCAGGGCCTGGCTGAGTATAGCCCTGGCCGTAAGTTGGGCGGTTGCGGGCATACGGGTTACCAGCTCCTGGTGGAGGGGTGACAGTGGTGCCTGGAGGTGCGGTGTATGCCTGGCGGGGCTGGTATCCGGGGCTAGGCTGGGAGCTGGGAGGCAGGCTGTAGTTAGCAGGCTGGGAGGCCTGGGAGGTATAGTTTTGGGGAGGGAAGGCTCCTGGTGGATACTGCTGGCCTCCCTGAGGTGGATGGGGCTGCTGCTGGCCACCTTGGAAGCCCGGGGCTGGGGCAGGGGCTTGGGCTGGCCCAGGGGCGGGAGCCTGGGAGGAGGGAGGGGCGTAGTTCTGAAACTGCTGCTGCTGCTGCGGCTGCTGCTGTGGCTGCTGCTGCTGCTGCTGCTGCTGTGGTGGGCCAGGCTGAGGGGCTCCGGGCTGAGGGCTATATCCTGCTGAGAAAGGAAACAAGTCTCTGTAATTTACTCTGAGAGAGAGGACGACTAACTTCACAACACAAAAGCAAGCCTTTAATTTTATTTTAAATCGTAACAATTTTCACTCTTACCAGGGTACTGCATACCATACTGCTGCTGTGGTGGGGCACCAGACTGCTGGTATCCACCTGGAGCCTGGTACTGTTGATACACCTGACCTGAAGAGACAAGGATCAACATGATCAGAACATAACATTTTTACCATCCATTACATCCCTTCTCACCGCTGTATGCTTGTTGGTAAGTTTGTGTATTTGTAGGCTTGTAAGCTAAATTACACAAATTCTACTGAACCATACCACATCCTTTCACCAAACAAACAGGGAGGAACCCATTTTGATGCAGATCTGACTCAGGCGGTGGATCAGGATCCCCCCCCGCATTTTTTAAATATTCTCTCACAGATCAGGAACTTGATGAAAAAAAACAAAAAAAACTGGCATATTTAGCTGATAACTGATATCTTCGAGGCTGAGAAATTTGGTGCAGCTTGATAGAATTTAAGGGGAATGTTTGGCCCTGGCAGACAAATGCACGTCTTTACACAACAATTACACTGATCAGTGATCAGATAAATGTCACAAAGCATCAATGATCTTTCTGTGTAATTTAAAGTGTTGAAATCTGGAACAGCTCTTTGACTGTGATTTTAGAGGCTACCCCCACAGACCAAAATCTGACACAGTTCATAGTTTCGAGGAATAACTACTGGGGGAAATGGGGTCCTTAAATCCATCTCTCTATAACACAATCTGGCAGAAATTAAATAGCAAATTATTTTTGGTTGCATGTTCACTTTTCTGTTGAATAACAAATACCCAAGTAGTACACGAAGGCACATACAGTGATAAAGTGTTAAGTGGGGTCTGTGTATTCCTGGAAACACATGTGCATCTGGAAAAAAGAACACACAACCGCTTGGATGGAGACAGCTGCAACCTCAAGTCTGGTGCCCACAAATCCTGGTGGCACATTACAGTCAGGATTGGCTCAGAGCCACGGTGCAGCGTGCAGGTGACTCAGCAGATGTAAACACAAACAAACATGAGAAAGAGGTAATCCCCCTTACAATATGGCTGGCAAATGTATCCACGAGTGGGGTGCTTCAAGACGATAAATATTCATGGCGCTGGGCAAATTTTCCTGCATCAGGGCAAAAGCTACAGTCACTCTAACTATGTTTTCAACAGTCCACCACACTATCTATGTGCAGATGTGGAGGACAGCCATCATCAAATCCACTAAAACATCTCAGGATCCAAGGAACCTGAAGCATCAAGTTAAACATATCAACCACATCTGAATAGTGAGGATCATTACTATTTTGCTTGACAATGATGTCATTGCAAGTTTAAAAAAACATGGAAAATTACTTTCTCAATTATTTTAATTTGCTCATTACATTTTCCACTGAATGCCTGCATGCTCAGGAAACATGCAAGGACTTGGCAAACAAGTATTCTCCCTGAACAAGGCCTAAATCTTACTCATAATCTCCTGGCTGGCATTTAAACCTGGAGTGACAACAAATGAAAGAGAGAAGGCGCAACGAGAGACGGCTGCACCGGGTGTTCATCAATTTTTCAACCGCTGGTAAAACTGGTGCTGATTTTCCAGTCTTAAGGGAGGATTGATGCTTCGGCTGCATTCTGTTCTTGAGAGTTCAAAACCGTTGCAAAGTCGAAAGGAGACTAAGAACTATTGAGTTATTCTGTCCTGTCAGAGATCATCAATAAACTCTCCAATTGAAAAAAATCCTAATTTTGTATCCAATGGCTCATAATTGAAACCATTGCATGCAGAACATAGACTTAAAAAAATACACTTTCTGTTAGCACATTTGAATAAGTATACACAAGTGAGCCAAAAAAAAAAAAAAAACAGCCGGCTCTCGTGTTAAATGTGTTGGATAAGGTAGAATTGGGCAGATGCATAGACCTGAGCTACTTTGACAAAAGTAAAATGATTATGACCAACACGATCATGAGGTGCTGCCAGTCCCCAGCGTCCATAGTGACCAGAGGAGGAACTAACCATGAATCAGCTCAAGGATGTTGCAACATGTGACGGATGTGCTTCTCAAAGCTATTCACCGAGAACAGATGAACGCACACTGCCTGAAACTGGTACAGGCAGTGCAATGATTGGTGTTGTTTATAATGGTCCTACGCAGTCCACTGGGTTCTTTTCGGGTTTTTTCCAGCCAACTATATTCGTAGGCTATTCAGGAGGATTTCAATACATAAGATAAAGCGTTTCAGAAACAAATGCCCAAACTAACCATTAAGAGTGCATGTCTGTGCAGCTGAGGTCATAATGTTTTGGCTCTACAGTCAAGCAGCTAAGACTCTTTCTTCTCTAGTAGAGGCCAAATATTTTGGATTGGTCAGGAAGACACTTGACAACTAAATATTTAGCAAGAAACTTTGTACCTCTCTGGTGTCTTTTTAAAGGCACTGAAGTGATGCACCATCTGTTATCTCTCTGACAGCAGCTTAAACATGAACACCGTGCGCTTTATTGTGTGAAACTGCATGTGTGTGAAATTGGCTCCTCCTTCTGTCCTCCCTGGTCTGTAATCCATCATGAGTGTTATGTAAGAGGGATGGGAGAATAACTGTTTGACCCCGCTGACCAGCATTTTACTCCAATGTAGCCAAGAAGTCAAATAACGGCAGAGGAAATGACCAGGGACTCATTGAAGACAGCGTAGCATTGTTACAGGAGAAAATCCCTAAGTTAGAAGAATAATGTTCAATGGAACAAAGAAGTGTTTGGCTGTTGTTCTGATGACCTCTGTGCATGCACGGCCCCATTTAAAAATAAACATATCACACATCTGCCCAACTGATAAAGACCTGCATGCAAACGTCTCAGCTGCTCAGTTAATTAAATGTCCACGTTTACAGTTTCATTCTTGAACAGATGTAAATTATTGCCAAGGTTCCTTCAGCATCTGAGAGACAACAGGTTGAAATGTTTACCATTTGCTTATGGATCTCGTTAGCTGAATTCTTATGGTAACAATCTAATCTTGCTTTAAAAGTGAGCTTAAGGCTACCTTTCAAAGGCCACACATGCTCCGCTGGCGCTGAATCTTATGTATGACCTTTTTTAATTCTCGTGCATCGACTGGCTTTCTGTTTTGCCTTGAGGATGTAATACTGACAAACAGTCTGAAAGCAGAGACGGGAATAATGCAAGGACAAAGGGTGAAGAAACGGCTGAGCGGGAAAGGCGGCTGGGCAGGATCAAGCTCATGTCTCTGTTTGCCAACCATCTGCAGCTTTGGATTTAAGAAAAGAGATGAAGAGTGGAAACTGTAAGGTAATGATACAGAGAGGACGTTCATTGTCTACTGCTGGGCTTGGAAGTATCTTAACAACCAGCCATTAGACGGAAACTAGCCAGAGCTGCAAATGTGGGTAATGTCAACACTTTACTGATCTCAGTGGATGCATTATCTTCTTACTTGTCTCCCTCCACAGGAAAGTAAAAACTCACCTCTAGTCACAGATTCAGGATAATTACCCTGCATCTGGTACAAAAATGCTGAGACTTCAGCTGAGTTAGTTTCTGATCAAGCAGGGGGTTCAGCCTACCTCACTTTTATACAAAATTTTAACATTCAATTTAATGGGGTTATATTCAAAGCTTAATGACCAAATACAAAATATTAAGCCCAGAAGTGTATCAGGCTATCTCATATAGTTTGCCTTTGTAAAGTAAGCCAGTGACATTACATTTATTTAATACAAAATGGAAAGCCCAATCCATTCTGAGTGTTCAATCACGACACCAAAGCATCTGAGCATGACAGGTGTTTTTTGTTCTACACCTTAAGACAGCAAAACAATGGGCAAAGGCGAGGCTGTTTGACAACTTTGTACCATGCAACTGAACATTAAAGGAATGACAATAAATCTGTGGGTTACAACCGCCAGAAGTTGAGACTGGATTTATGGAAAAAGTGACAGCCGTACACCTTATTATTCACTTCTACCGTCTGATGAAAAACTTTTCATTTAAAACCCTGTTCCTGTTCCAAATGTGTCTTACTTAACAACTGCGGATTAAATATGCATCTGACATATAGCACATTAATAATCATAACTTAAATGAAATGTACTAAAAAATAACAAATATCAACCTGAATGCAACCGTCACAGAGCAAGACAGATGCGGTGTAATGTTGATGGAGCATGAGCAACTTGAAACTATTACTCAACAATAACAGTTCCACAAACCCATGCCCTATCATTCCTCGCAGTAAGCTAAGCTGAACTGCCAATTTCAAACTCACGCAGAGCTTGGACCGAGGTATAGACCTCCACAATGATGTCCCTTCGTCACTGCATCAGAATCAAACATCACGTCGGCAAGAACAAGTCATTAATTAAACAACGAGGTCTGTTGTTTCTCTCTGTCCTTGTGTTAATGGAACGAAAAAGAACATGAACGGCCTTCTGTTAAGCTGTTAGTATGCAACATGGTGCGTCACTGGCCAACACTGACTGAGTAACACTTCTGGACCATCTTACCTCATGCTGAGAGGATAGTCCCTGCAACGCCAAGCAGGCCAAACCACGAACCACCAGTTAAAATGGAAGTATTCATTGCACATGTGCGCTGGTTTTTTAGTGTGGCAGGTGTGATGGCTCGAAGAGCAATTTACAGCTCTCGTAGGGTACAACACGAGGCATCTTTTTTATGCCTTATCTGGGCCAAAACCACGAGCTGAAAACAATCCAGTCTGCTTACTGTAGAATGGTTAACCACAAAAGTGCTTCACCTTCATGGCTGCACCCGCCTGGGACTTTCTTCAAAACAAAAATGGACATAAGGGAATTCCCTACAGTTAAGTTAGGAGTAAGGGAAAAAAGACATGGGATATTGGCAAAGAAAACCGAACCCCTGCGCCACGTCCCTGAGAGTACTGTGCAGAGAAAATAAGCAAAGTATAAAGTACTTATTTGACAACATACTCACTGATCCGTTATACATTTATCTTTATCTGAAGCTGTAATTTGTATCTAAAACATCATATTAAAAATCCCACACAGGGGGAGAGCTGCAACAAGGCCTCCTCTGAGTAAGATACATTTTTTTTATGGATACTCTTGTTTACAAACCCTGATTAAGACTCCACCCAAGTGATTCATGAAACCCTCTGTTTTAACAACACAATGGATTTGATTACCAAAAAAGTTAAAAAAGTTAAAAAGCTTGTAGTACTAGAGACTGTGAACCTGTTGGCTGCAAACATTTGTCAATGTCGATTGGTAACTAAGATTCTGGATATATACTATATACTATTCAATGATTAGTTAATCTTCAATTTTGTTTTGTTGATTTCAATTAATTGCAACATTTTATCAGAATCTGTTGGTCTCTTCACATCAAACATAACTTATCTAATCAATTCAGGATTATTGACAGGATGAAAGTGATACTGTCTGTGTCCCAGTGAAAAATATAGAGAGGGTAAGGAAACACAGCTCACTAAACAATGACATTAACAGGGACTGACATTCTCTAAGAATATTCTTTCATGCAACTAAATTACACATGAATAAAAGTGGGTCAGTCAAGAGTGACATGAAATGACAAATATTCTCTGGTTCCAGAAACTCAAGTGGGACCCTTTCCTGCCTTTCTTCAACATGCATCATTGCAAACCAATTTTTTTGAGGTATTCATTTTGTACTTCTGGCTCTGTGAAGTTGTGATTGGTGACAGTTCTCTGATGTTTCATTGACTGAACCATATATCTGAAAAGTAGTTGGCAAGATAGAAAGAAAGAAAGCACAAAAAACTTGCATAACAGGCCAAAGTACAGTATGGGGTCATACGTGTACTGTATGTTCCTTGGCTTTTACAGAAATATGCAATTATTATGTACAGTATGTGCAATACTAGAGTTAAGAGAGGACTGAACTATAAACATTAAAACAATTTTACAGGCATACATTTTCAGGAGCTGCAGGTAATTTCTTTTAAATTAATCTGCCAATTAATTTCAGACTTATTTTTGTCAATGACAGATCAAGGAATTACCCCCCAAAAAAATGCCCATCACAACTTCACAGAACCAAAGGTACAAGGTAAAATGAACTGTTCTGTAAACTAGATAAGATCAGCTAAAAGTTATGAGATATAGGCTTCCTACACTAAGGTTATATGAGCCCAGGAAGAACTCTTTTGAAAACCAATTGGATCCATATTTTAGGGCAATATATTCAAACTGTCTGGCTCAACAAGGTGTCATATGTACTGAGGCTACTTTGGTCATAATGTTGGATAAACATCACATTTAACTGCAAAGCTGTAAAACACATGGAATTGCTTAACCATACAAACTGCAGGGTCTCTGACTCCCTCTGGTCCTTAGGACTTTACACCACATATCTGCTTCAGTCTGTGTGTTTTGCTACATGCTGTAAACATGACACGAATAAGTGTTTTTTTTTCAAGAAATATCTCTGTGTGGACGTGTCTTACCATCCATGCCAGCTGGGGGTCCCTGCTGTACTCCAGGATAGGGAGCCTGTGGTTGGGGCGGTACTCCTGGCGGAGGGGCCGCAGATGAGGAGGAGGCGATGCTGTCAGGGGTTCCTGAGCGCTCATCTGCTGCAATTGATGGTGGAGCTACTAAGGTAAAAAAAGACAGAGACGGACATTGAGTATATATATATATATATATACACATATGACCACTCAACATGACAACCACACAGGGAAACAATACAAATACAGTCATGTGAAAAAACATAGGGCCATCCCATGGATTTTGTTAACTTTTTCTGAATATTTGAACAAGCAAACATTTGATCCTCTCACATGCAGCGTCTGCAGATAAAGGGGACATACTTCAAGAAAATCTCTAATTTTATGGATTTGAAAGTGTGATGAATTGCTGTTTAATTTTATTTAAATCGAGAAAATGACAGCAAAATAACAACAATCTTGCATGTAATGTGTTTAAGTATGTCACCTTTATTAACCAACACTTTTTCCAAGAGGATCAAATGTGTGTTTGTTCAAATATGTTAAAAAATGTCCATGTGGAGAATTTACTTTTTCACATGACTACCTTAAGACAGGACCTTTAATTTCTGCAGCTCGACGGTGAGCAGTACCTTGGGCCTGGTCCTCACTAAGGCCGAAAGCAGAGATGACATTCTTGCTGACCTCGTCCTGGTTCTTTAAAGGGTCGAAGGCTGACATGCTGGCCGCACTGACCGGAGTGGCCTGTTTAACTGTGTGGTCTCCTGCCACAACTTTGCTTTCACGTCCGTCCACTGATTCTAGAAAAATAGACAGAGAACATTTTAAAGACCAGCGAGGAAGAGGAAAAAAATGTGACAATAGAATAACATATGTAATAATTTTGGTCAATTGTAAACATTGTTATTGCACTATGAACAATAACATGCTGTGAAGGGGGGTAATTAACCTAACATCACTTTGTTTTAATCAACCTTTGATTCAAGCCAAATTACATATGAATATTTGCGAGTTCAGGAGTCAGTAGAAATAAAATACGCATTGAGTTGCAGCTTTCAGGCAGTGGTGAAAAATACAGCAGTCTAAAATTATACTATAATTTGACAGCACATGCTCTTCAGCTTAAAACATGTTCAGACAAGGGAGGGACGTATTATTGCATGAGCTATGAGTAATGTTAGTGAGGGTCCACAATCAAACTGCTGAAATGTCTAAACTGGTATCTATACAGTAAATAATTTAATACAAATGTGGTGTATAATTTCATACAAACAGCACAGAGAAGGTTGGATTATGATCAAGTGGTGCTTGTTAAGAAGGTTGTGTAGTCCTGATCAGCCGGATTATGGTAACCAACACAATGTTTGTTAATAAAAAACTAAACAGAGAAAACTCATGTTTGTCTGCATGTATGCACATCTGCCAGTGCCTAATGGGGCATAATGCTTGTTGTGGATCCAGCGAGTTTTCTATAGCGCATAAGATGCAGGTGTTTAGAGTTGTAAACCTTTTTTCTACTTTAAATCCTTTTTATGCGCACAAGTATGTGTGGGTGCGTCACATCAATGGGCAGAATTTATACGTATCCAAGAAAGATGATTCAAAGAGAAACTTAAAAAACGAAATGGGTAATTGGGTCAGTAAATCCAGCAAAAATGTGCTAAATTGGCAACAATGTCTGTAAATGCCCCCCCCCCCCCCCACTGCTCAAGTGCTGACATGTACATTTGTATCTGATTCCTTACCACTCTCCGGTGCTGCGGCAGCCAGGCCAGGGTCTGTGGGGGGCTCCAGACTGTCCAGGAGGTTGTTGACTTTATTCCTGAGCTCGATGAGCTCCCTGCGCAGGTGCTTCACCTGGCTGGACTCCAAAGGCCGCGGCTGACCATTCACTGCAGACCGTAAGACAAAGAGAGGGGACCCAGGTGAGCCAATCGAGATACTGAAACTAACATTTGTGTTAGACCTCCAGGATGATGAATACTTGCTTTTACAGAATACAACAATCCTGTAGTCGAGTCAATACCTCCATCAATAGGGCATCATTATGCATCATTGACACAGACTGTTGTCTCCAACTGACCTCAGAGGAAACTCTGGGTGAGAGTGTACAGAAATATCTCAATAGCCTCGCAGATGGTAAACCAAATATATAATCTGGCTAGAATATAAGCAGGCATAACCTCACATTGGAAGAAAGGAGATTGAAAATACAGACTAATGATTCTGGTGAGTGTTTGTAGGAACATTAATACTGACACTATACTGATACTATTGAGAAGCAAGTCAAATCCTGCATTGTGTTTAAGTAAATAATGATTACCATTAAAAGTCAATCACAGATGAAACATAAAACGACATTGTAAAATAAACACAGGAGATACCTGATTTCTGCAGTTCATTAGTCTGGAAAAGCTGATAATTCTATACTAAGTATGTGTGGATTATGAAAGATGATCTGCCCAAATTCTATTCCACATTGTGAACACCTGGCTCTACAGGGATCATCTTTCACAGAGGGAATTAGAGCCTCATCTTCATTAGTTCCACCCTGCCAGAGGGGCAACGGAGCTGGGAACACTGGGCATGAGCGCACTGGTTTGCTATCCAGCTCGTCTCTCAGTCAGGCAGCTCTTAAAAGACGATTTTAACTTTCTGTGTTCACTTAATGAAATTATAGTTAATAGTTTATTATAAGGTACTTCACAATCTTCAACCCTACATGGACTGCATGGCATAAGCTAATTCTTTCAAACTTTGTTTTCCAAATTGATTGAGGAGTGAAATATTTTACTTATGAAGAATAAATAGGAGAATAGTGATCATGAGACATTCTTTTCTCTCATACGTTTCCCTGTCTTGCTGTGCTGAAACACGGGCAGCAATGAAACTCCAGCAACTCTCGCTCTCCCTGAATCTGAAGATTTAATTTACATGTGAGGTCATGTCATGTGAGGATGAGCCAGGACTAGGTTTAGACTGGGAGTAAGAAAATATCTTAAAGCAGCAACTGGGGGATAGACTGACTCAGAGTGGAGCACAGCGCACATCGTCACGACAAATAACATAATAAAAAACAGCATCATGATATGGTGCGTTATGGTTTTTGATACTAAATGCATCTTGAACATTGAATTTCTTCACATCGATGTTTCCATAAGTGCAAATCCCTGTATAATAGTTTGCCATCTCAAATCAGTCCTTGAATAACCCTAAATTTGAGTTGTATGTAAACCTGTTGGTATTCTGACACACCCTAACAGGTTTTACTTGTAAGGGTGAGGCCTATTGGATGATTGGGAATTATTATAAATTCTTCTATGGCATAAACCTAAAGTGATACTGCTATAGGCCTCCTGAACAACTGGCACATATTTAAAATCGTGATTAGGAAACTAATAAAACTGCCATAAATGAATAAATATTTTTTTCTTTGACACTGTTTGTTTGCTGTACGAATGCTTAGAGACGCAAAGAAATTTCATCTAATCGGAGTCAGAGGGGAGTGCATAGTCAGTGAAGAGTTGAGGCATGTTGAGTAAAGCATAAACTAGACTGCCCTCCAGTGACCAGTTGCTGTAACATCTGATGTGGGACATATCGGTTATCATGATGATTTCAACATCTGCAGACATACATTTTTCGATTCCTTTGGACAGAATTTACCAATAGAGAAAGTAAATGCTTTAACATCTTACCGAACAAAGTGAGTTTGAGTATTCTACTACACTGGATTGCAAAGGAGAGGTCAGAGCTGTCGAAGATGGTAATGAGGTCGTCATCTGAAAAACGGAAAAGAGATGCAAGATGATTCCCTATGATCTTCAACTGAGGAAAAGTTATTATCAACAATTACTTTTATTTTTGATACCAACTCGGATAAAGGATTTGTGTCCGAACTTACCCTCATCCTTGTATTTGATCGCAACTTCATCATTACTCTGCAGTTTGCCCCTGAAGACGCGCTGCATCATCAGCACCAGCTCATCATAAGTGATGTCTTCATTGTGGATAGGGATACGTCTGATGTCGTCACCCAACTGTGCTTTGATGATCAGCTTCCCGCTCAGGTCCAGCTGGCCGTTCATGGTAAAGTTCGACCTGCTCTGCTCCCACCACTTTACAATAAGAAAATGTTATAAACAACAAACTCATCAACATTACCATTCTGTTTTTCTTAATGTCAGTTTGAGGTCATATAAGTTTTTGCCCTACGTTAAACAAAACCCTTGATATTGTATGATTGGCACACTAGCAACCAGATGCATGATTATTAGGGCCCGAGCACCGAACAGAAGGAGACAGTGGGAGGTCCTATTGATATTGTAAGGATTTTTGTTGTTTTCTTCACGCAAATGAATTGCTCAAATTCTTACAGAACTTTTGTTACATTAAATGCCATCAAAACACAATGTTCTGTATCTCAGACAAACATTAACCATGTATCCTCTGATGCTGAGCCACTCCACTTCTGCAGTGACAGTGTCAGTGGTCATAGGTCAGAGGAATCGTTGATGTCTTGCAAAGGGGACGTCCCTCTCTCTCTGTTTCTCTCTCAGAGTTGGGACATTTCCTCAAACCGTGTAAACATTAAGGTACGACGAAGGTTCATCCTTCGCCAAAGGAGACGACGTTGTCATAATTCCACTGTGCATAGTCCTATCATCACAAAACTTCTGTCTCATGATCAGAGTCCAAGCCTGAACAGCTCTACGTGTCAATATTTCCTCAGGGTCATAGCACCACCTACTGATCAGTGTGAAAATGAAGTTGCTGTAACATTGTCCAATTGACACAAAATTGCTCAAGCTACATCAAAGCCCCTACTTGAACAGATCATTGATGTTCACTAGAGGGATATAGGGAGATTGAGATGTACTAATAAGACAATAGTGATGAGGTGTTATAACAATGTGTTTCATGAGACTTATTTAGCTGGAAGCTCATTTTTTATATTAACCTCAGCTTAGATCATTGCCTGTATTCATGAGACAGGATGGATTCATGAAAAACCTGAAATAAACTTGAAATGCTTTGTAAACTTTGATGTGCGTCACTTCAACCGTCTTGTGAGCAAGAAAACAAACAAGACAGATGACAAAACTTAGCATGTTGGCTTGCAAATAATAGAAGTCTTGCATTCTGGAGAGCTAAAAAATCCGCACTTTGTGCAGAAAGACCATGATTAAAAACAATGAAAATCACTTGCTCAGTATTGATAGATGTCATTCCCAGTTTTTGTCTCTATTTTATATATATATTCAGATGATGTACTATCTTGCTTTTGGTTTTCGTTGACAGATTGAGAGACTGGCCTTGTATGGTTTATAAATTAACCTAAGAGGTTTTTAGGAATAACGACTGTTGGTGAATCTATCCATCCAAGATACATTATATTAACCACATCCAACTGATAACATAATCAACTTGAGGCCTTGTGTGGTAGTTTCTTGAGGAGATCATGATGAAATTAGCAACTCATCTTTACTGAGCTTTATTAGCTCAGAAGTGAAGGAGAGAGATGCCCTTTGCTCAGATGATTTGATCAAACAACCATGTTCACCAACATCACAGTATCTCTTGAACTGCGGTCTCAGGGTCAAACATCAGCCAGTGAGGTGGCTCGACCCTCCCTGCAGACTTTGACCAGAAATATCGTCTGATTAGATAAGACGATGTCGAGTACAGCTGAAAACGCGCAGATATTAACGGTATGTGTAATTATTCTGCCATAAAACAACATGTCTATCGCGGGTGCGTGTAGGCACCAGCTGGATTAACTATGACGTTACCTGCTCATGATCTCGGCTGCACAGTTTCAGTGCTGTCAGTTTAATTCCAGAAATGCTGCGGCTTTGCTTGACCCAGTAGCCAGATGAATAATTGGCTGGATGCTAGGGATTTAGCTGTAGCTAACGTTTAGCAAGAGCAAAGACTAGAAGTAAAAGAGGACAGCAACAACAACCTGCTTTCAACTGATGCTACATATACCACACCGGGCGTTTACAGTGTCATTACGGTGTAATTAAGCTAACGCTAACCGGGACAGACGATCAATCGCAGAGTCATCGGTCAGTGGCCCATAAACAGTAGTTATCTACTGAATGCTAACATTAGCTAAATCGTTTCACCACTGCTGTGTTAAAGGTGTCCAGTTATATAATATAACCAGCCATACTGAGTAAAGAGCAACAGTATATCATTGTATAATTACAAGAGCTGGAGCAAAAGTGTATACACTCATTTCACTGTTTAGCAATGGGTCGGCCAACGCGTTTTCCTCTGTAACTTGTGTTAGCTCCCTTTAATTCACATTCAGAGATATATAAGATAACATATTTGTAACTGAATGGTATTTTCTGACCTCGTTCATTTGGACAACAATGAACTAGTTACGAATCATTTGGAAATTGCATCCCATGACTCGACACCTGTTTCGGGCGAGCTACGCTGACGTTAGCTCATAACACTAGCCGGCTAACGCTAGCCGCTTAGCTAGCAACATACCAGTCAAACATTGCTAGCACGGAAAGCGCCGCCTGTTTAAAACCAAATAACAACACAACACAACACAGAGATGATCCTTTACCTGAATCAGACGACTAGACCTCGCTGTGTTTCACAGCTTTCCTCCCGAACCGTGAAAATAAAATATGTTAGCTAGCCTAGCCGGGTCCTGGCCAGCATCAGGAAGCTTCCTCCTCACTGTCAACGTCAGACAGTACGTGGCATTCACAGGGCGCAGCCGCACAGCGTGGGGACATAGTGCGATGCGACTCATAGAGATAATAAAACATCACTTTTAAAGTTAGGAAGAGTCCTTTATTTTGTATTTATGTTGTTTACAATGAATATTTTATCCATGTGCACAGACTGGGTATCTGATGCTGAGGTAAAATACCTGAAAACATAATACAATACATGCAGTTACCGTGGGTTACTTCCTTTATTAATGATAAAAATGATATTTAAAGAGGAAGACGTAATGAAGGAGCAAACATAAGCACATGTGGAGACTAAATAAAATAATGTCACTTTAACACAAACAGTAGAAGCCTATGTATTTATAAGCAACCTATTTATTTGATAATGAGTCCTGCTCCTAAAGGACCACTTTCTCAATTTGAATTAAAGTAGCAGTCCTGACCCAGTGATATAGAGGGTGCAAGGATGGTTGAATTCAAATTACACTTATCCATAAATGACAATAAATAAACAAATAAATAAATAAATTCCAGCATAAATTGTTAATGTTGCTCTATTTTGCATCTTTGTGAGAAAACACTGGTTTATAATATATGTTCTATGATATTTATGACTAAATAAGTTTCATAACAGATTTATAAATTAAGATGAAAACACAGTTTCTCCCAGTCACAACTTTCATCGCTCCACTATTTCTTCTTCTTCTCCTCTGTGGCATTGAACCATGAGTCTAGCAGCTTTTTCATGTAATACAGCTGCCAGGCGTGCACTTGAACAGCAACCACCATGATGAGGTACATAACAGTCACTGCGGAGAATCCGAAAATGAAGCGGTAGGCCTTTCCGTGACGGTAGAGCTGCTGCGCGACAGGAAACATCTCCATTCCACCATAAATAAGAGGTGCCATGGTGAACAGCCCTGCGCTAATCATGGACAAGACCAGGTAACTGATATTGTTCTTTGGAAGTGAAAGACTGCTACCGACCAGAGGAAGGAGGCTGAGCAGGTAGGGGTACTCCCACTGGTACGGCATGGACACTATGTCATGTGACACCAGGTTGAAGTGGCTGACGACCACCTGAGCAGCAACCAGCAGCCAAATGAGAAGGTGAACCAAGTTTAACTTCCGCACCTCTGACTTAAGGGAAGCACTGAGAAATGGAAAGAGGGATAACAGGTTATGTAATTCAATTTGAAGATAACATTTGCTTTTAGCAAGCAAGATCAGATGTAGTTGCCTTGCCTCATCTGGTAAGGTGGGGTCCCCCTTTCTCTGAGTTTAAATTCACTTCCATTGGTCCCACCAGGTCTTGGACCTACACGTGACGTCATGTTGAGAGAAACCTGACGAAACACACAAAAAAACAAAACACAAAGGCAGAACATGATGGAACCAGAGCTGCCAGTATACATGAGATGTCAGGAAGAAGTGAAAACTGTATCTACAGAGGGCAAGATTTTCAAATTTTTTGTTTTGACTGCAATTCAAAACCAGAAGATAGTGAAAACAATTGAAAAGCAGCAAATCCTCACATTTCACTTGCAGATGGTAAAGGCCTTAAATAACACGACCCATCTTGTGTTTGGAAACACTGGAATGAATCTGATCATAGAATCTTTGTATTCATGTTCTGTTTATATTTTGTCATTTATTTATTTACTTAATAGTTTACACTGGCATGCACCTATCTATACGTCTGAAATAAAGCTTTGCTAATCTTAGTTTTTCTCTAAGGCAATATATTAAACATAATAAATATACTCGTTGTTTAGGTACGCAACATTTGACACTTTTCATCTGCTCACGTCAGAATATAAGAAACACATGAGACCAGTGGTTTAGGTTTAAAAACCCATAAGAACTACAGCAGACACTTTATAATGCTCACACCTAGCTTACAGGCTAATTGTTAGTTTTCAGGCAGGTTAGCTGCTGCTGCTAACTAACCTGATTCAGCGTTCCCTTCACACACACAGACACAGACACACACACAAACACACACACTGAACATGAGGACTGGCGTCTTCTTGTCGCCAGTACAGACGTTACAAGGTCAAACATATCTTACGAACAAAGCTTACCGCTGTGTTTTCCTTTACGTGCGCTCGAGCTCGTTGCTTAAATTTGAGCAAACAAAAGATGGGATGAAAAGATGCTGCCGACGGGTCCGCGCATGCGCAGACACAAACACACAACCGGAAGTCCTCCAACCGCAGCATCAGCATCTGCTCCCCTCTCGTCATCTGAGCCGCGACATCTGCTCAATGTTCCTGCAACACAGGTTTAGGATAAACTCATCCGCTCTTCTCCGCTCTGCTGTCAACATAGGGATTTGACCTGCGCCATTTGCCGCAGGGCCACATTATTAAACACATTCATTCGTGAATATTGTACTGAAATTGAAATTTGATCTGAATGCACAAAACAGAGATGTTGAAGAGCATGACACTAGATTAATTTGTAATTTTTTCATTTATTACACATTTTATGTTAAACATATCTATATCTATACAGGGATATATGTATTACATGGCTGTTATAGCTTCAAATGCCCAATTGAAATTAAACTTATCAATTATGGTGACAATAGATAAATAAAAAAATAAATGAATAAGTAAACAAGTTCCAGCAGAAATTGTAGATTGTGCTCTACTTCAAATCTGTGTGAAAAAAACACTGGATTATTATATATGTTCTACGATATTTATGACTGAATAAGTACCCATATTGTTGGTTTATTTACAGTGGCCCTCACATAAAGTCTTTCACATTGATGAAGGATGACGTAAGTAAAAGTACAACAGGTTCCCAACAGGTTCCCAACCTGTTGTACTTGTCTGTGGTCCTTGGCAGGTGCCTGCTATGCTGATGGAAATAGTACAATATGATGTTGGATGATCTTGTGTCTGACCGATATCGTTCCCACTGTTTTTCGATAGACCTGGATTTTGATTTCCTTAATTCCCGAATGAACGATACATACATACATAATAAGATGAATATCATAATGACCTCTACAGTGATATTCTCAGATCAATGTTACATCATGATGCTGAGTTTTTAAGCTGCACAGCATACCTTTCCACATAGTGTGGCCTTAACAGTAAAAGTGTCAGGGAATTATTATTTATTTTATATTACAGCTTCATTCAAATGGATTGTCTTCTGTCAGCTTTGAAACAAAGATGTCCGAACAAAAGTCAAGGGTTGTTTTAATTAAACAATTTTTATTTAGAAAAACAACAATAGACAATAATAACATACATTAAACATTAACACACAATTCATTGGTTACACTTAAAATATTAGCCCCATGGTTAAAAGAAGAAACATTAATTTTTTCCTTTAAAACTATTGGTGCTTGATGTCCATTTCATAGCATATAGGTAATCAACAGATAAAATAATAAATTATTGACATAATTGTTGCTATGAATTGCTGCAATGTTCATGACTTGCTTTGAGTCCAATAACTGTCCTGCAAAATGAATGTTTTCCTTACAAACCTGGCAACAAGATATTAAATGAAGCCCACCAAGGAAACTGTGGGACATAATTTTGTTATATCACAAAAAAAATTACACAAGAGCAACTGGTTACATATGAAGTCCCACTGTTAAAGAGTTTCATTTAAAAAATATAGTAACCATTCATTTTAATTTGTCAATGTTTTAATTATGCTGCCATTACAATTACAATAGGGTTATGTATAAAGTTGTTACAACTTGAAATCATGACTTAAAGAACAGTTACAGAGTATTAACAGTTGAAAATTAAATTAAAAACATTAAGTAAGAATCTTTTAGGAAACAATTTATTTCTAAAATTATTCTGGTTTGAAATACAATACAGTGAAATCTTCATATAAATTCCTCTGTTTGACTTCGTTCAACAGCAGGATTGAAGGGAACATAACTTAACCTCTGTCGAGTAATTTAATTCATAGCTGCACAATTGTACATGTTCGCAGATCAAAGTTTCCTTGTATTTAGTACCTATGGAAATACTCTATTTATCGAGACAAACTGTCTGGTTAAATGTATTGCAGTGTTTATTATCCATTCAAAGGAGTGGCTATCCAAAACACTCGACTCGCAAATTTGTTTGACCTTTGTGATTTTGCATAAAAAAATATTTTAACCTAACCCTAACTCATCCATGAACAAATACAAAAAATTGTATTACATTCTTTTTACTTTGATTCTCTCTCAAATAACAAACCTCAGTCATTTTGTAGGTTACATGAATGTCTAAAATACTCAAGCTGCTGCAAAAGCAAAAACTTTTCATTATCTGCATCACTGTGAAGAGTGGAGAGACAAAGACAACATTTTTACAAAGGTGTGAACGTAAAATTGTGAATATCCTGCTAGAATGTCTTCCTACTGTATTTCACATCCTTGCCACATGGAGTAGCTGCCAGTTTTGAGGAGGTACAGGGACCAAATCTGACACTGTCAAAATGGTATCATTAGAATTTTACACATTAAATTGTATTTTCCATAAATTTTACACATTCCTCTGATGTGTTTACAAATTGCACACTTGTTGTTTTTTTCACTGCTGTATAAAAATACATTGAGAGCCATTTTAGGTCTTTATGGAATGTCTTTTCCACACCCTTTTTGTTTTCAAAGCTGTAAAACAAATATTATTATTTCCCAATTAAACAGCTATAAGGGTTTACATGATAAACGTTGCTGTATGTACAACCCTTCATTATCTTCTCCTCTCATATCTGTTATTGATCAACAGCTTGTTAACATTAAAAAGTACTGCTCTGTGTCAGGTAATTAAGTTGTTTTATATTTTACAAAACTATGCACCTATTTAGTTCTTACTAAAACCTCTCTCTCATTGCAGTTTGTTGTTTTACATTGGATACAACAAATACCCAGAAAAGGAGGAGTGCACGTACTGCCCAGCATAAAGTCCTGAAGCCTGATCTGAGGGCAGTTGAATATACACAGTATCTCCAGGTTGTAGAGGTAGCACTGCACTCCCTGACGCTTGGTCTAGGAAACCCTTTTTGTATTCATCATACGTATACATCACTGGCTCATTGTTCCTCATCAAAGCCACCCAAACATTGGCTCCTTTGCAATGGATGTGGTAGGCAAAGTAATATATGCCAGGCATGTCACAGGTGAAAATTCCTGTCTGGGGGTTGTAGTTTTGGCGACCATTGTATAGGAGCTTGTCAAAGACAACTGGAGTGCCGACAGGTGGAAAGGGAGTTGTTAATACAGCTGTGAATGCTGGCATTTCTAACCCACTGACACCCATTACTTCTGCCCCATTGCCGCCATACTTGCCCTTCTTATCATAACCACCAGCCTTAACACCGTCGACTCCAGGGCCCATTACGGAGAGTACTCCAGCCATGTCAGGAGACAGTCCAGTTGCTCCAGCTGGGCCTGGTGGCCCAGGAGGGCCAGGCTGACCTGGTTTCCCAGGGGGTCCTAATGGTCCCTCTTTTCCTTGGGGTCCTAAGGGACCAGGAATACCGGGACTCCCCTCACCTACAATTCCCGGTACACCAGGTAGACCACCATCTCCTTTTGCCCCAGGAAGACCAGCAGGCCCAATTGGTCCTGCTGCACCATCCATTCCTGGGATTCCTTTAGGGCCTTGAGGTCCCACTTCACCGGGTAGTCCACCGTGTCCTTTTAGCCCTGGAAGTCCCGAAGGACCAGGGTTACCAGTCAGACCTTTGTGTCCATCATCTCCTTTGACACCACTTGGCCCTGGGGGTCCTCTTGGCCCTGGTTCTCCATTGTCTCCTGGCAGACCACCCTTACCAGGTATCCCAGAAGGACCAGGTTCACCCTGGCCTCCATCAAGCCCTTTAGGCCCTCCTTCCCCACAGTCTCCTTTAGGTCCAGGGGAACCCATAGCCCCTTGTGGTCCCAAGGGACCTGGATGACCAGGTGAACCATTTGGTCCAGGGGATCCAAGCATACCAGGCAGCCCTCCGTGTCCCTTTTCTCCTTTTAAGCCCGGCAGGCCAAGTGAACCACCCATACCTTTATCCCCCTTTGGTCCTGGGAGCCCTGGTTTACCAAACCCAGGCAGTCCTGGCTTCCCTGGCAAACCTGGTGGTCCTGGATGTCCTTTGGCACCTGACACCCCTGGCTGTCCGGCAAGGCCATTTTGACCTGGCTTTCCTTGACCAGGTAGCCCTGTTGGGCCAGGCTGTCCTCCTTCACCAGGTGGTCCAGCTGGTCCTTGCTGTCCAGGATGTCCTTTCTCTCCTGGTTGTCCATGTGGGCCTGGTGCCCCATTCAAGCCTGGTTTTCCAAAACCAGGCAGTCCTCTTGGGCCAGCTGGTCCATGGGGCCCTGGGAGACCTTTGTGACCAGGTTGCCCTGGCTGACCCATTCCTTTATCACCTTTGGGTCCTGGTAATCCTGGTAGTCCTGGTAGCCCTTTGTGACCTGGTTCTGCTTTTGTCCCTGGTTGACCTGGTAGTCCCTGCATCCCTGGTTTACCTATCCCTGGTAGCCCAGGTGGTCCTGGGGGACCCTGAGGTCCTGGCTGTCCAGCTGGTCCATTCTCACCGCTAGGACCCATTTCACCCTGTGGTCCAGCCTCACTATTTCCTCCTGGCTTGCCTGGCAGCCCTGGCAAACCTGGTTTTCCCATCCCAGGCACTCCTGGTGGACCAGAAGATCCAGGTTGCCCCACAGGTCCTGGTTGTCCATTTCCTGGAGGTCCAGGAGGACCTTGAGGCCCCTCTGGTCCCGGTGGTCCAGCTGGACCAGGCTCTCCTTGAGGAATTCCTTCAGCCCCACTGGGAATTGTCTGTCCTGTAAGGAATGACAAACACATTCAACGTGAAATTGTAAATTCGAAAATCCAAATTCTTCTATTACGTGTGGATAATACAAAATACACAGATCAAAAAAATTACATATACTAAACTTTTGGTTTTTGGAAAAAATTTGCTAGATAAATATACGCACAAATATTGATCTTTCTCACCTTTATCTTGACCACCATTATAACCACCCCCTTTACGAGCATTTTCTTTGCCCTTGTGCATGGGCATCTGTGGTAGCTCCTTCCTGTACTGTGGATACTGCATATAAGGCACCTCTTTTCCAAGGTACTGTTGCTGGGGAAAGCCTTCTTTGCCCATGGCCATATGTTGGTGATGCTGCACTGGCTGGTATGGCTGAGGGTGTTGCTTGTGTCCATAGTATGCACCACCACACACATAAGTCAGTGCTGCAAGCTGTAGCACAGTAAGGGAGAGGGGGGCAGGGAGAGGAGCCATGGCCAAGATCTGAATGGAAGATAAAGAACAGAAGATATGAGCGAGGGGTTTATCTCTTCTTCAGTTCTGCATGCTACAGTGTGGTAACATTTTAGCACTTCTTGAAAAATCATGAGTTCCGCAAGTCAGTAAAGTCAAGAACCTTGTTTGCAAAGTGTAGGCAGTTCAAGATCACACTCTGTCTACCTCTGCTGGTTATACATTGGAACTATGCATTGGTCTGCTCAACACTGGTATGTGTTAGGTTGTGAGCTTCTATGTAAATAACCTTTAAGGAATTTCTACTAATAGCGGTGACACTAAAACAACATTCAGAACAGGATTTTGAAAAGTTTTCCTTTAAGGAATAACTTTAAGACATATATCCGATTGCCTTTGTTCCAAATCAGACACCCACTAATTCCGAGCTATAACATAGAGATGAAATAACCTTTTGTTATTTAGCAAATGTTTCCTCCCATATATTTTGCTTTGTACCTTCCTATTTCAGTGTTAGTTTGACACTTTCAAGACATTATAACCGTGTGTCTTTCACGCAGATGGGGGCTGGAGTGGATCTTTCTACAGTTGTCCACAAGAGGGCATCAAAATAACCGTCATACTTTTACATTTCCTTGAAAAAGGCTTTCATACTTTGGGGAATTAATCAGTTCTATTATCTGAGTTGGCAGCCCCACATTTCATCTTTACAGAGGTAAGATCTGCAGTCCTGTAACATACTGATGTGCACAATATTATACGTTTGTCAAAGGACAGTTTGGACAATGTACACAATAGGTAGGATTTACATAGAATTTGTTGTAAATTAAAAAGTTGTGCGTCAGCACTGCTTTAAGACAATTTGCCTGAACTTCATTTGCTTGACACTTGAACTTTAAGTTTATAGGTAGTGGGTTAATTTTTTCTGTCACCAACTAGCTAATGCACTGGTTTGTACATCACTTCCATTGGCATTAATTGGAGCATTCTTGTGGTTCCTGCATTAATACCATGAATTCAATCTCAACACAGTAAAAATACTGATTAATGACAAGAAAAGTAAAGTGAGTAGATGACATAGGAAGGAGAACAGCAGTAAAGAAATACTTAAAGTAGCTCAAACTAAAAGAAACATACATCCACCCAAACAACTCTAAAAACAAGTGAGGAAGAAGAAGCCATTCACGTGCTTTGCTAATATTAAGTCTTTTACAGCATTCAAACGTCTCGTCCAACAAGTATACGTATTTCTGAGAAAACACAGTGGTCCTGCTGGGCACTTCAGCTATGTACCTCATTCACCTCTTAGCTTTCTGATTAAAATATTCACTAATAGAACAATGGGTTTTTCACTCCACAGTCCATGAATAAGACATTCAGTTCTGTTATTAAATCATTCTTTACAACTACCATCTCCATCTTAGCTGTCGCATCTCCTGCCTTACTCCCGCTCTCCAGGATCAACCGTGATTTCATTCACAGTTTTATCACATCCAAGTCATCTGTAGCTTTTCTAATTTACATCCTAAACCACATCCTCGCTGTCGACTCCATCACTGGCTCTTTGGATCTCTTCCGCCCTTTCACCTTTTCTCAGTCGACTGGTGATTTTGACATGGCCGTGCCACTGTCTCCCCTCATGAGAACTGGCCTTTGAAGGAAGCCCACCTAGTTTCCACGAAGACAGAGGCCAGACATGCCGAAGAGTCCAGAGGAATGCCATTTATTTTTTTCCCAAAAAGAACCGGAGCCTATTTTTGACCACTGGGCGGAAGCTGTGGCCTCAGTGGATCTAGGTCTGCAGAGAGAAGTGCAGAAATGGCCGGTAACGCCAAACTCTAAGAGTCACACAGGCGAACCTTAGCATTTAGCTTTTCCCATTGTCTGTGAGAGGCTGTGTTAACGTCCCAGGCTGCAAAGATTGATGCTATGTATGACGAGATAGATAATGGAAACTAACTGAGAAGCTGGAGATGGGGGAAGATATATATGATTTTTTAATACCATTATAACTTTTCTCATTAGTACAATTATCTTTTAGAAGTGATTTCATTAATCCAACAAATGACATTGATAGTCCTTTAGATAAGCTGAAACTACAGAATCGTATATCCACTATTTATAGCAAATGAAAGAGAGGTGGGAACTGGGTGTGAGGATAAGAAAAAAAGGGAAGCATTGACACTGAGACAGTTGTAAGGATAAAATAATCAGACATGTCTGACAACAAGCACTCAGAGCCAAGACATGTTTTTGTGAAAGAGGTGCAAACTTTCCTCCTCTATCTAATTGCATGCCAGAAATTGTCACTACTTTTAAACAGCAAAACAGAGAATTTTTCATGACACAAAAAGAACATTTCCAAACCTAAATAAGAGGACAATTGTCATTATACCAAAAAACTAGTTTTATTTACATATGTCATCAAGGTTAAATTAGGAGTGATAATTAAAACTCAGGCTTGATTTTAGAGATTGACCACCTAACAAAAAAGTTTGGAGAAATCAGATAAAAACAAAACAAGATATTGTGCTATTTAGGGTCAATTTACAATAAAACATTTTTTATTAAATTAGATAGATAGTTCTGATTCAATAATATATGATGTGAAATTTGATGTAAGCGTTCAGGCGAACATGATCATGTCAACTTTCATAGAGAGGTTTAAGAAAAAGACTGTTTTTCTACCTTTTAGGAACGTCCCAGCTCAGTGTTGGTATGTGTGAACGGATGGGTGTTTTTAAAGGGCTGGAAAATTTGAACTACAGATCAGAGGGACCCGTACAACGAGGGTCTGTTCGGAGTCACATAGCAAAGCCATAACATTGTCATGGCAACCGCAGAGTAGTGGAAACACCTTCCATTTTCACCTGCTCGTTTTTTCTCAAGTACATTCTTCTCCATAGGTGCTGCCTCGTGAGTGACTAGTACACACAGTCGAGCCACTTTCAGACTCTGACATAAACATTCACCAGCAATTTCCATGTTTTAACTTGTTATTAGACTAAATGGGAAAAGAGAAGGCAGCAGTTAAAACAAAGTGACTATAAAGACGACTATTATGCCCTTTACATTCAACTTTAAGTGCTAGCGTCATCCCTCCATCTATATTCTTACACAAACATGAAGTCACTTATGACTATGTGACAGTATTCCTGAAGGCGTGAGTAACGTGATGTGAGCTGTTTCTCACAATTGTAGGATTTACAGTTACATTTTTTCACACTCTGGTGTAAAACATTCTGGTTCACACAGGGATGACTCTATGACATGCGGTAATTCGTAACAGTGACACGAACAGGAATGGCTTCCATGGTCTACATTTTCATAGCAGGCAGATTTCACCATGAGTGTGTTGATTCATTTCACATCCTGTTCACACTGACTAGCTGACGGAGAGGACACACACATGCATATTTGTGAAAATATATAAGAATTGTAGACAAATGCACAAACACACAAATCATGCAATGGACACTACTTATGGACACTACTTACTTGAGACTTAATATTTTTTAAACCAAGTTGGAACCATTTCTATTGTTTGATAATCACTTGAGTTTCATATAATTGCATATTTATATCTTATTGCACTACATAGTTTTTTTTTTAAACAAAATGAAAAGTCTACAGGCACGCCAGCGGCTACTATGTTTAACATGTAGTAGTATAGGCTGTAAAGATGGATGCCATGACTGATCCCCAAATGTGAAGCCAATGCATTGAATCGCCACCTGGTGGTTGGCTGCAGATGGGACATGGAGCCAAAGTACACATTAAATACATTTTTCTCCAACAGGATTTCTTTCATTTAAGGTAGTCCTTTTTACACCAATCTATGTCCAAATGGTCATTTTCAGGCAAGTTTGGTTTTAACTAGTTATTTGATGCAATAACAACAGAGTGCAATCTCATGATGACAGCTGAGACTGATTTGTGATTGGTTGAGCCTGTGTATCAGCAGGACCTCACCGTCAAATGACATCATCAGCGGGAGATGTCGGTGTTTGCATTTAGGATATTCTGGCTTCATTTCAATGTTTGCTAGTGCTAAACACAAAGTACAGCTGAGGCTGATGGGGATGTGATTAGTTTTGTGGTTACTTGGTCATAAGGTTAAGGATTGGACAAACTGTAATTGCAATGGAGGTGTCCTTAAGGAAAAGTCTGGGGATCACCAAAGTTATTACAATTAATGAGGTGAATAAGGTGCTAGATTAAAATAACCAAAGTTGCTTGGACTCATTCTTTGGGGTCCATGAATGTTTAATTGCAATTTGTCCTGTAGCTGTTGATGTATTTCAGTCTGGACACTGTTGTCCCTGCTGGCATGTGTAAATAGCCCATCCAGGATCTACTTTTTAACATTTGCTCAGGCTGTAAAAACTAATATTGGCAAACCATTGTGTGAATAGCCCTCTAGCAAAGTAAAACTCCCTTTCTTAATTTGTTCACACCCACTTGATCCCATCCCATCATCCAAACACATTCAGCCAACACATTTACCATTAGACAACAGCCAAGAGGGACAAATATCTGTGGTTTCAACATCTGCTGCCAGAATCATATGTGGTTGGTCATACACCACTGAGCTCTCAGCATGTCCTGCCTGGGCCAGACAGTCTCAAAAATAAGCAAACCTCAGAGTCGTCTACATCATTTGTCTACATGTGCCACGTGTGTATGAACAAGCATGTGTGTGCCTCTGCTTCCTCGACTACTTCCAGATGTCCATCTTCCTGACATTTAACACAAGCGGAACACAGTGAACTGTCCGTCAGGTGTATGACGTTAGAAGACTCGGGGAGTGATATATCTGTAAGCTGTTGTTTTTGCTGAGTCAACCTTCTCCCAACCTTATGCGAGACGCAATCTCCATAAAGAGTAAAGAAAGAAAGACAGAAAATATACAGCGAATCAACAACCTCCTGTACTAGTGATTTCTCACTACAGGAAAGGGGTCAGGGAGCATCAGGCAGCAACATCTAACTCATTTTAAACCTAAAAAAATCTATGTTTGTGTTCAATAATGAAGTTTATTACTTATTTTTATCTGCGTTTCTTTGTTCGTAAGCCGGATAACGCAAAAAAGACCCCACAGATTATCATGAAACTTTACTGTGAACTGGGGGGATCCTGGATTTTGTTCTACCTTCAGAAACATTGTGGGATTTTTTCAATATTCTCATTGATTTCTACAGAGATTAACTCTGGATTTTGATTAAAAAAAACATCTAGGCAATAATAAAAATCTGGATCTAGAGAATTTTAGAGTGGTTTCATAAGGGGCCGGATGGGCCTTGGCCGAGGTACGTATGCTCTCTGCTGAGTTCTATTCCAGTTTGCTTCAATAATTGAAGTAACATGGCCAATATTAACGATGAACGCTGTTGTGTAGCTTTACTGCAGTTTCAGGAGAAATCAATAAACAAATGTATCTGTTTCTTCAAGAAAGGCAGGGAGACCATTATTTTGGGGGATAAAAGACTGCAGTGATATTGCTATTGTGTGCCAAAAAAGCTAAATTATTGTCATGCTTGCATCATAAATGTAATGTCTGTTTGCGCCCATCTGCCTTTTTTCTCCCCTTTGGAAACATCCAGCTCCAGTGCCCTGGAGCCACTCAGTGACCTTGCCTACTGCTGTGGAGGTCAGAGGGGGAGACGGTGGGTCTCTTTAAGCCACCTTGTCAACAGAGCAGGGAAAAGAGCTACAGAAAAGTCCAGTGGTGGCCATTTGAGGTTGAACAATGGATCTGTTGAGGTTTAAGTGTTCTTACATGCACGTATTACTTGTGCTTTGAGATTATGTGTGCCTGCAAAAGTATTTACAACCTAAAACAGTAACTTATTCAGCCACATTGGGTCCTACTAAAAGTTTGCCCCCATTGCTTTGCTTAAAAAAGGCAGCCTGACCAAAAACTAGTGTTTAAATCCCACTGAACATGTTTGGCAAACCGCTCTGCCTTCCTGCCCGCACTGAGAAGCATTTACAAATTCAAACTTAAGCCAGCGGTGCGCTCGCACTCAATCTTGGTAAGTGCACTGAGGCTGTGGTTTCTCAGGGAACAACATTTGCAGCTCCACGGCTCCCTAAATACAGCTATTATCACAGAGCACACCTCATAAAATTAACACCTCTTCACGTCACGCTACGATTGTCCCCGTTCAAACAAATCTCCCTCTCACACACACACACACATACACACATACACACACGTACACACGCACACACACTGACACAGCTGTGCAGCAAGTGTTTGCCTCTTTCCCTCTATTTTACCCGACCATCATTCTTGGTTTGCATTGGGTTCTTTTGTCTCTTTGTCTTGCACATTCCTGAAGTTTGTCAAATAACGGATACATGGAGGGGCAATGCGCGTGCACATGCAAATACAAGCACGCACTACATTGAAAGTTCATCCCTTGTGCACAGGACCATCCACGATCTCAGGTCAATGCAGGGCCGATATATTCGTTTTAAAGTATGAAGAGAAAAAGAGAAATAAAAGCGAGAAGGAGAAATGCAGAACATCGAAAGATATTGGAAGCTTGTTTAATAGATTCTTTGGTACACAGCATAATGTGTATTTTCCTGTATGTCCATGAACACCAATCAAACACATCTGATCAGAGTAGAGTAGAAATAAGTGACATATTGCTCATCCAAGAGGAGAAAAGGTGTCATCTTCCTCCAAATAAAGCAAGAATAAAATTAGCCAAAGATTAGAACTCTTAGAGAAAACTGTCAGACACCATGGTTAGGTGCCACATGGTGATAAAACAAATCCACATAACACGAAAAAACTTTTTCTTTCAGTTTTTTTATTCATACTCATGCAACCAAAGGACTCTGGTCTTGAAAGGGTTCTGGTTGTATAACTGTATGGGTATGAAAGTGTGAAGCTCTTAAGCAAAAGATCTGAATTCAACACTTACTTCTGAATCATACAAATCACATCTGAGGTGTAGCCTCATAGTGACAGGCCTGAAAACATAACGTTTAACATTAACCCATATAAACGTATCATTGCTCTGTCTTTTTAGGCCTCGGATTCATTCCTCAGTTTGTACACTTCTCCGAAGTATTGAATATAACCCAGGAGATTTTATCTTTGTAGCAAGTGAATCATCTCAAAGTTTGTGTGACTGAGGCCTCGAACTGAAGATTATTGTCAGAGAAAGAGCGCTACAAAGCAAACCAGGCAACAGAGACAGAGCTGCTCTGTTTGCTCTGCAGGCTCTTCTCACCAAACTGCTGCACTTGCCCCCGTCGCATACATCTGACAGTTTGGCTTCAGCTTTCTGCATGCACACACACACAATCACAGACAGACACACAAAAACACACACAAACCTAAAACATTTGAATGTGCTGAAATATTTGCCTTTAGCACAGACTTTCTCTCACAGAGCTCATCCCAGTACAGCTCTGTGTCAACCTGGATAAAGGAGCTAAACTACAGGGAAACAGAAATTTGAGAGACACCACTCTGAATATGATCTCTCCATGATGAGGCACAGATATTAAACTAGCTCCACATCAAAGGCCAAATCTGTGAGCCCTATAAAACCCATCAGCAGCGGGGAACAGATACCACTGACACTTCATGTAATTTCAACTACAGAGAATAAACATGTGAATTCGGGCTTGAAATAGGACATTTTTTATTTTTATTGTCTATATCTCATATTTACATTGATTCATTTGAATCAGCACTTCTGTTTAAAATTTTAATCAAATCTGATTATGGAAATGTTTTAACAGAGTGAGAAATTGGATGTTTAAGGACTCTGCATTCCTGAATTCACACAATTAAAAGCTTGATTGGCTGCATAGTAAATCACAGAACGGGCAAACAATTCACTCAAGGGAATAAACCAACTTTCATGCAGATGAACATGGAAACTCTTGCATAAATCCCAATTGAATCACTTGTAGAGGTTAAAATCAAAAGCATATGAAACATTAGTCAAAGTGAGAATAGAGCAGTGCTTACCTTTTTGAGTGGTCGTTTATGGGGAAATAATCACTGCAGACTAACGGACAGAATATCAGTCAGACAGACAACCACACAGAGGGAGCCCTGGGATATGTGCTCATAACAGACGCACACATTAAGGACACAGCTTATATCTGCTGGAGGGTGGAGCCATGTGGGTGGGAGGGGGAGAGTGAGAGAGTGGGAGAGGAAGGAAGGGAGGGCTGGATGGATGGATGGATGGAGGGATGGGGCCTTAACCGCAAATAAATATAACCTCCCAAAATCTTATGCCACCATTTGTAGATCTAAAACATGCTCACATCCCGATGCTGAGCAGCCGCAGAGAATGATAGTGATGAAGAGGGAAGTTTATTTCATAAATGGTGTGATCTACTGTCACTAAATGTGATAAAGAGTGAATCTTTACTTGTGTGTATGAGCCTCGACACATGTAACAATTTATTTATGAGGGTAACCTCAAGTATTAAGTATTTATTTTTTCTGTTACCCAAATCATGTAATATAATGGCATATATGCATGTCACAGCTATAATAGGGTGAATTCACTTCTTTTTTAAGTATGAGACAAAAATAAGAATTAACGATTTGCTGTACCTCATATTAAATAACTTGATAAATTAAGGATTAAGCATTAAAATAGGCAATAAAGCATAGAATCAGTGTTGTAGTTAGTCACTAATCAGTGTTAGTGTCAATTGACCAATAGAGTGTAAAGTAAAAATTATACTATTTTAAAATTTCCACTATAATATAATATGTATTATATTTTGTCATATTCATTTTAATTTCGAAAACACTTACTTCTGATACTTCCTTATTTTTTTCCATTTATTTTTATATTTATAATTCTGATACACCACCCAACTATTAATTGAGCAAAATCTAACGACAAGACTAACTTAAAAAATGCAATTATGTTATTGTGGCAATGCTTCTTTAGTTTTCTTTAATTAAACTATTTAGGCTCCTCTTCAACCAATGAGAACAGTAGAATGAAACATCCTCCATCAGTCTTAGTTCAACATCTGCGTTTGTCTATTAGCAGAAGGAAAAATAACATCCGTGCTTTTATACCATTTCATAGCACACGGGTGAAAAGTGAAGTCAGAGTTAAACTGTGGTAAAAAACTGTCTGATAAACATTTCGCAGTAGCATTAAGTCACAACCACGGACTAAAAATAATCTTTCTCTCAGAGGTTCTTTGTTGGCCTCTGACGACAGACACTTTCCAGGGCAGGTTTGACACCGGCGTACAACAACCTAGCAACTCTGACGTGTCCAGCCACCTCATTATACAGAGTATGAATAGTACTGTACCTCTGCTGTGTGACTGGGTGCCTTCTCTTTTATTTCCTTCACTGCACTTGTATGCTCCCTGGAGTCTAGAAACAGAACAGAGGCCGGCAGTGTGTCCCAGCTGAGGGTCTTGGGTGAGGGTCCGGGGTGAGGGCTCAATGTCTGTGGTTATGAGGGATGCATGCGGATCCAAAGTGACACCGTGGTGTTAAAGGGTGGACGTCCTGCTGCATCTCCAACAGCCAGGTGTCAGGTTAGTCCGCTTTCTGCTCTTTGGCGGGATTAGACTCTCAATCACGGTGATGTTCCCAACAGTGTACAACGTTTTGTCCATAACACAATAAAATTATAATATTGTATTTTCTTATAAGGTGTGAGAGAATGCTCCAATGACAGCATCCTTCGTTAATGAGGTTATCAGCTCAAATCCATCACGTTGGCTCCATTGCTATGGTTTACACTATACACTAAGTCAAAATATAGTTTTCATTTCTAAGGAGCAATTAAGCTTGTAATTGTTCCCCACCCGCCCACTCAATCACAAAATTCACATAGATGCAATAAATGCGCCACACAAACACACACACACACACACACACAAACACACACGCACGCACACACGCACACACACACACACACACACACACACACACACACACACACACTCACACAAACACGGACACACTTTGAGTTGCAGTGTGAAAGGTACACGATAGCCAGGGGGTAATGAGTTGTGTGTGTGTTTGCCCTTGTGCTTCAAATCTCTTCCTGTTCCATTAATGAAGCCCTCAATGGGCCTCAGCGCTGCCTCTCGCCATGCGGCCTGCACAGTATACTGCAGCGTGTGAAAGTAGATCCTGAGTTCAGTAAAACCCTCATCGTTGACTCTTCTCGTCAGTTCCACAAATTAGAGGTATCTTGAAGCTGCCTTCATCTGGACGGAGTCACTCATAATGGTGAACCTTTAAATATACTGTAGAGTTCCCCTCAAATCTGCTGATTGTTTTGGACGTTGAGTCTTTTAGTTTCAACCTGTCCAGCCCCTAACAGCAGCCACACAAAATAACATGGCTGATGAACACACTGCAGCATTGAGCCGCTGAAGAAACAGATGTGTCCTTCAGGAGTGTGTGGAGACCAAAGAAAAGCTGAAAGTAGCGTTAATATAGAATGTATATCCATCACATGACTCTGTGTGAATGCAAATGTTGCTCCTGGTCTGCTGGAGGAATTTGCCATATCGGCTGATAATATAGATAAATTAAATGTACGTTTAGCATATTAATTACTGACTTGTTACATAGGGAAAAAATTATTTATGATTTGCCTCGTGAGTTTCAAAAAATACAATTTAAAAATAAGATTTGACACTCAGACAATTTAAATGACTCTGATCATATCAAACAAGGAGCTAAACAGCTATAACATCTATTAATAAACATTCACATGAACAGTTGTACATTTTGAATGTATATGATAAGTCTTTAATTAATATGCAAAATGAGGTGGAAGAAAAGATGGTTGACAAAACTTCAAAATTAGTGAATAAATGGGAATGTTGCATCAAAAATATGATGTTGATCGGGGAAGAAGGAAGGTTTCGGACTGTCACGCGACTTTAACTCTCCTGTGGAGTTAAGAATGATATTGAGCAACGTTTCAGAAACATATACTTCCATCAGCTGAGTCCTGGTGAGAAACAGGCTGATGTATGTATGTAAAATAGAGCGTCTTTGTTTTGCCACCAGCTGACACACCTCTTCTGTGCCCTGAGAAAGTTTATGATGCAGATTTTGCATGACACGGTCCAGAGCCCCTTGTGAAAGTTACATTTGTTATTTGTGTTTTAGGTAGAGCATGCCCGTGGAAAGCCACTTACAGGCAGAATTAATTAAAAGTAGTTGGCAGGGTGAATGACATTTTGTCAAATTAGTCCCAGTGGGGAAATGGGTTGAAGTGTTCATATTATATCTATTTGTAACCCACAGAGCAATCTGTGCCCAGTCTGTTATTTATCGCTGTATATGACTCACTGTCTCCAACTTCCACCACTATGCTCTGCGACCTCTGCTCCTCAAAATGTACATGCTCTAGTTTTGTTAATGAATGCACATGTTGCCCAAAGGCCTGCAGGGTCCAAGCAGCTCAGTGCTATAGATGCAGTTTTAAACATTTGCCTGGCTTTGAGTTGACATTTTACAGTCATAAAGCGGAGACAATCAGCCCATCACCACAGTTACTCTCTGTTAAGAATCTGTTTTCACACAGTTTAAGAGGGGCTGTCCCACAGTCCTGTCACATTTTCAGATGAGTTTACGGCATCTGAATTTGTGAGGCGTCCGCATTCCTCACTCCTTCCCTCTTCACCATGAGGCAATCTTGGAATTTGCAGTGCAAACAAAAGTAAATATCTGAAAGTGTTTATGTCACCTCACCCGTAGGGACAGAGAGCTGTGGAATTTCGCTCTGCTAAGCACCCCAAAATACTAGTGATCTATTGATCAGTCAATGGCATCAGCACAAGAACGACAGCCTTTTCTAAAATCATCCTTGTCAGTCATGGATCAGTTGCTTTCTTTCTCTTTAAAAGGAAGAGCATCCCTGTACTAGATAGTCACCTAAATGTAGTCTGAAAATATCCATGTGCCTGTTGCCAGATTCTGATCTCACACTGAGTTAATATTGACCTCTTCATGATGTCACGCAGGGGCATCCAGCTGCTGGAGGATTCTTTCAGCTCACCACAACTAAATTAGGGTTATGCCCACAATGCTTTTCAACAAGTGTGTGATCAGCTTGTTTCTTTTGAGACTTTTACTATTTTGAACTTTTGCCCCAGTGCCCAGCTCAATGAACCTTGACCTTCCTTCTCTAACCCCAGGGGTCACACTGAACTAACCCGAACCATTAACAAAGGAGGTGGTAGTAAACCAAGAAACTCAAAACTATGTCTGGAGAAATTCCTATACAGCAGAAATCGAATTTATGTAGACATGGTAAAATATGTATTAATTAGGATTTTAGCATGCTGCCATTATCATTACTGGTTTAACCAATGCTAAATTCATCTCTTTCTTGAAACAAATTGAGCTTCAATCCGGACTGATTAGAATAAAAATACAGGATCGTATTTCACCTCTTTTGAGAAGACTTTTGTCCACCGATCACTGTCAGAAGCAGCTTAATGATCAGAATCATACCAGTTGATAATATTTGTTGAGACTTTCTATCTTTTAGCCATGGTCTTTTATAGCAACAATTAATTCATGCAGTAAAATGTTCATAATTCCCCTTGAAAGATGTATTAAAAGCTACAGTTACCATGAAGTCAGCTCAGTCCTCACTCTTCATCATGACTTCATCGCTGTTGCAGCTTTCACCCCACACCTGCTTCACTCAGGGTGGGTACCTTTCATTCTTTACCCCGACCTCAGGTCTATTCATAAATCACTGGGTTTAAGAGTCCCCTGCGTCACTTGAAAAAAATGCCCCACTCGCCACCAACAAGGCCAGAGGTTTGTTATTCAGTATTTTAAGAAAACAACGTCATTGCTCACGCAGCGGAGCTCCAACCACTTGTACTGCCTCCCCCATCTATCAAGGGACCTTTTCAAAAAAGTCAAAGTCCAACAAGCTTTACTTTATCTGCTGCTTTCAGACATGCACTGAACTCCAGATATTTTCCTGAAATTAACCGAAGTGGCTGTATGTGAAAACAAATGTTCAAATCAGTTGCTCCGTACAGAACGTTTCCTGCCAGTCCCCTTGTAAAATGTTTGGAAAATGTCCAAGTGAGACCATGTGAGAATGACAAGTGACTACATATTGATAACATTTCTAACAGGCAACCAATGCTAAACTAAAAAAACTGAACAAAAAGAATACAAATATCTCAGGATGAAAAAGAGGAATGATACACATAGAGAATGATGATAAAGACAACTTGGATGACAATGAGACAACATGATTTCCAGAGCTGAAATTTACACGTCATGTCCTGCCTCCTGTGTGTTCTATCCATGCACCAGCCCTTGCCTGAATGTTCCGCAGATTTTAGTGTTGTCGTGAACGTGTCGGACCTGTACAATCTCCTGCTGCGCTCTTCATATGTAAAAGGCAAACTCTGGAAAATGTCCATAAAAATTTCCTGACAATTTCCGGAGCTCCAAAAATGGCTCCTATGCTAAGCCATTAGTCACAGTAATTTTAAATTTTTTACTTAAAAACAACACAAGCTACTTGAACATACATTTAAGCAAATTTTCTCATAAAGTGGAACTAAATGTGTAACGTAACTGTCCCTGGAGGCTCACATGTTTCAGACCCAACCACCGAGACCAGTCTTCATGACCCCAAACAACACAGTCTCCACTCTGTCTATCCAGGGAACCCGGGAACAAACCCTGTGGTTACAGTGGCATATCCATCATGCTGTACATGTATCTCTGTCTCAAAGTGAGTAGTGGTCTTATTTAGCTTTGTGAGTTTGCTGTGAACGTGCAGGCGGCCCACACACTCCCCCGCTCACAGCTGGCGGCACCGAGTATTCACACAGCGGTGTTGCAGCAGAGCCCCCGAACATGCACATACTGTGGAGGTACACATGCACAAACACATACACAGTCTCTCTTCATACCACATGTTAAAACACAAACACACACACAGCACCCATCACACACTCCTGTCCCTCAATCAACAGGCTGTTACATTCCTGCGTCTCACCTGGGTCTGTCCAACGATGACATCACTGTCCCGGGAGACACGGGGGTTTACAAGGTATGAGGTGACCTGGTGGGTCGAGGCTGCTTCAATGGTCTCTCTCTTTTCCTGGGGTCTTGTGAAAACAGAATATATCCTTAGAAATATTTTACAAGACATCCAAAAGGATGAATCATGTTCATCAGATGTTTCTTAAGGGTCGTGCTTTTGTCTGAGCGGAATTTGCGCACGAGTGAAGTCTGTGATCCGTATATTTAATAGAAATAGTTCCCATTTTGGCACATAGCCATGTCTGCTTTCTCTTCAAGGGAGGTATGGAAAGTTAAACTAAACCTAAACACGTCCCGACCCTTGCTCCTCACTCTTGCCATGTTTGTGTACTATAAGAGTTACCATAACAACCCATTTCTGACTTAAAAATGCACATCCACAAACAGTTTTCTCTGGAAATCCCTTCAAAAAAAGAAAGGTTTGGACTATATTCAAGAAAATCCTCCCGGTAGGTTATGTGTTTCTTTTTATACTTGTTTGTAAACAAGATTACACAAAAACAACTGAACAGATTCCCACAAATCTTGCTGGAAGGAGGTGGTACGGTCCAGAGTAGAATCCGATAAATTTGTCTGCAGGGCTGCATCAGGGGTCGGATCGTAAAATGGGCCTACTTCAACATTTTCACCATTTTCCCAGAGAACAATTCATGGATTTACACACTTGGCAAATTATAGAAAAACATATTTCCTAAAAAGTGTTAAACAGTAGCGTGTTTGGGCTGCTGTGAGCCCCGGTCACGTGCACACTGGAAGAAATCTTTATGGTAGAGTCACACATACCTGTAAATCCAAAACAGTCTAAAGTCACACATATATACATAACCTCCACTTACGCCCTCATCACACTACTGTACGACTGCCCCGTCCCCATACACCTGCACCCACAAGTTGGTAAACAGAGACAATGGTATGAGTGGACATGTCAGAGGGAGACAGACAGTCTGTAGGTGTAGGTGTTTGATTTACTGGTCAGATCTTAGGTGAGCTGGAGAAACATGTTAGTGACAAATTTAAAGGAGTGAACAAGGGGAAAAAAGCAGTTGGTGTTTCAAGCCTGTTCTGTTGTCCTGTCCTCTGACTGTGTCTTTACCTGATGTCCTTGTCCCATGTCCTGTGCGTAGAATACAGACTCAGCTACTCATATGGTCCAGCTCAATGTCATAGCTTTGTGCTGACCCTTGAGATTAACTGATTATTTTTCCAATCAACACACTGATTTATGGACTATTTACCCGAGTCTCTGGTCTCAGGAGAATTTAGAGGCAAAAGAATGTTTCATCTCCGAGACGAGCCTCCCAGGCAACACCTCCTGTCAGGCTGTGTGCATATCACACACGCTCTGCTGGGATTAACATAGCCTCTCTGACCGCAACCATACTCCTTCATTCAGTGGCACAGCCAGATCGAACACCAGGGAGCAAGGCTGAGCTGTCAACTCACATTTATCTTCCATGAGGAGCAACACACCCATTAACGATCCTGTAATAAGAGAGCTGTAAGCCGCAGACCAGTAAATAATCACACCCTGAATCTGTTTCACTTTTATTGTGAACACATGACAATTGCTTATGTTTTACTGCTGAAATAAAACTAAAGCATGACAAATCCCCTTGAGTGGCTTATCTCAGTATGAAATAAAACCTTAACAAGAATGGAAGCCATTAATGAAATGTTCTTCTCACATGATACAATGATATGAGCCAACCTCAACAGTCAGCTGTGGGAGATGTTGATGCTTCATGCTCTTAACATTAGCCTGAGACAGTGACCCGGGTGATGTCATCAGTGAAAATAGTCCCACATATTAACTCCAATAGATACTAAATGTTCTTACACTCGGGTTCTTGCATAAAATAAACAACAAAGAGACAGTATAATGTGTAAGCTAGTGAGCTTTGGAGGCACAGGTAGATTTTGTTTGGAAAGAATCAGGCCTCCTAAGCTGTTCTCTGTCTTGATTCTGTAATTGGAAGTTGGCTACAGTTTCATATCAAAAAACAGATAGGAGGTTGAAATTCAAGTTTCTGATCTAACTCTCTGCTGACATATTCCATAGCTGGAAAGGCATTGTAATTATTAGCCTAAAGAGGAGCAGGAGGATCAGTGTGAACTTCTCCTGTCAGAGCACAAACAAGATGTGCAGAATTCGACCTCATACTTTTAGGTGCTGAAAGGTCAGAGGTTAAATGATGATTCTGACTTAAATTGCTTGCGACAGATATAGGAGATTGTTTTTGTACACATGCACTTTGCAGCACTAAATTAGCCCGAGGTTGATTGATACCTTATTTCTCTGTTATCTGCTGTTTTTTGAATAAAATAGAAAATAATACATGTGTTCCTCACTAGGTAAAAGGGTAAGGTATTAGGCTCTAAACACAGGTGCTCGCTGAAAAGGCATTGTGGGTAGAGTATTCTACAGTGAGGTGTTAGTATGTGTGGAATGCTGATAGGACTCATTGTTGACTTGGGACAAACAGATAGCATGCTGGGATGCAGCACATGGAGACAAGGCAGCTCCGGCTTCTGCAGTTTGCCAGGTCTCCAAAGTTTTAATCGCTGGCAAAAGTCAAGCCAGAAAACACAGAGCGGAGTCAGTATGTAAAGAAAAAAACATGTCTGCATTTGGTGACCTGTAAAGAAGACAAACAGCCAGCAAGAGACAAATCAGAGGAAAATAATACTCATATTTATCCAAAGGAATAGTGACAATTTGGTGATTATTTCCGACAAAAAACAAAACTTGATTTGCTTTAATCTGGATAATGAAAACGGGATAAACCAGCTTCCAACCCTCTCTTTCTCTACGCTATGGTATTGAGTCAGACATGTGCCACAAGCTGAAAATACAACTCACAACACTCAATAACTGAAATTACATTTAACTTCACTTTATTTCATGGATCTTATCCTCTGACGCCAAACCACCCATCCTGGTTTGTGCTAACCCGCGCTCAGCTTACACAGAAGCCCTGTTTAATGTCTGCCTTGTGTCTATGAGCTCCATGAAATAATATAATAATAATCTGCATAATGACTTTAAAATGTTGGCACTCCTCGTGGCCGGGGGAGAACAGCTAATGTACAGTCCATAGCCCCAAATGAGCAGCGTATTAGGCGGCCCACCGCACTGCCCTGTGTTATTTAACACTACACAGACTGCTGTCCTCATTACATGTCAAACCAAGAGCTCTGACATGGCAGGCAAGCGTGACAGGTATACTACGCTTGAAATAAACCCTGCGCCAAAATTTATTCTAAGAACTGGGACTTGTGTTTGTCCAAGTTTTCGCAGAACCTTATCCACACTAACCTCAAATGACATGTGGTTAATGACAGAGGTGGGTTCTTGAATACGGCACAACGTTGTAGTTGTTTGGCTTTATTGTACCATGTCGAAAACAGGATGGCGAAATCAGAAATAAGTGGTGAGTGCTGTCAGCAGAGGTCTCTTTAGTACTTATAGTAGGAGTTTCGCAGTCGAATGTAGGTTGATTAGAGTATTTCAATAATCCCAAAGGGGAAAGTGCATAGAAATAGAAATAGAAAGTAGTAGTGATAGACAAAGCTGTCCCACTTGTAGGAGCAGTAGAGGTGGTTGTAGCAGTTGCATAAACAACAGTATTCTTAGTTTTAGTAGAATCAAAGACTGTTTGTAAAGATGGACGACATGACAACTCCCCCAAAGTGAAGCCAATTCATCTTGATCGCCCCCTGGTGGCTGGCTGCAGTACACGTCATGAACCATAAAATTGTCTCTGTGATCTCGGGTGGTTCTTATTTCACTAGTATTGGTTCAAATTCTAATTTTTACTGTAATGGGGATGTTAAATAGTGTTCTGATGCTATCAAAAATGTGGTGAAACATCAAGATTTATAGATGAGACTCTGGTCAAGTATATGTATTGGGACACCACAATCACTACTGCGTAGACTCCGGCTCCAAATGACGTCTTCAGCGCAACATGGTTGCATCCGATATTGGTTTTATTTTTGCAGGACGTGAAAACCACGTCTCCTCCTCTAAGGGCACAGGAGGTGTTAGTAACCCATATATCCTAGTTTCAAACTAATTCAAAAGCTTTCTCAAATTCATCAACCATTCAAATGTCTAAATAAAAGTAAATTAATCAAACGAATATTCAGTATAATTCAATAAAGTGAATTTTAACAATGCACATTGTGTTTACATTTTATATGTGAATTCATTATTATTCGTCACAAGCAAATGTGGGTTCAGCTTTTCGTCATAATTAGTTGATAAATGTTTAGGATTTTGAGGTATATTGCATTTCGGTGTTTTCCAACAGAGAGCAGATCTGCTGATGTTCAATCCTCAGTCTTCCCAATCTTCATGCCGAAGTTTCCTTGGGCAAGATACTGAACCCTAAATAGCCCCTCATAGATGTTGAATGCACTAATTGTAAGTCGCTCTGGATAAAAGCGTCTGCCAAATGACATGTAATAATGTAATGTAATATAACACTAAACAGGAGCAGCGGTCTACTCTGTGTCTAGTCCAACTCTATCCATCATTAATGTATTACTGGGCTGCTCGTTACTACTTGGGAGACCATACAATAAAACCTGTAATGTACACACATAGCACATATGCAAACATTAGACCACACATACACACACAAACACGTTCCATATACAGTAGAAGGGCGTTGAGCGTGGGCCGATGGACCTCCTACAAGTTGACCTTTGAACTTTGAAAAGCACATTTCAGTTTATTTATTCTGTCTTGGAAGATGAAACACCTATAATATCCGCCTCCCTCCCCCCATTAAAAATACTGACACCGTAACAAACTATACCCCCTGCTGATGTGTTTACAAAAGGGTATGAGTGAATGAAGAGTAGATCCTGCTTCCTTCATTTATGAATGTAAAATTTATTCTAGATCTATGAATCACAAAATTAATTTTTCCCTAAACAGATGTTATCAATGATTCTTTAGCTGCATGTTTAAAGGGGCAAAGATGATGCTTGGACCAGATTATCTTACCCACTAAGTTTTGGTCTGGCTACCAGGGAGATGAAAACCTTTATTGTATGTTTGAATAATAAATGAATTTGGCCTGGAAAAGTTTACATGTGGTGCTCCTGCAGAATGAAAAAGAAAATACACAGCACCTGGACCAGGAATGTGTCCGGAAAGCCAAGAAAGGATCCTGGGCGGTCAGCGATAACTCGTCCATGCAGCTCAAGTCCAAATATCTCAGCCACAAGAAAAGCTCAGATCCTCCCAAGCACTTTCCTAAAAACCACTGGTTAAAAAAATAGAATCTGTCCCACTTTTAGAAAATTTAGACTGAAACTCTGTCCCACATCCAAACCAGAAATATAGCTTGTAAAACTCTTATTGTAATACCTCAAGCACATACTGTAAATATATGGATAAATGAACATAGAAAGACCAGAAAAATAGTGCAGGCTATCATAACACCACAAAGTACGGCCTGAGAAATTGCTGAAGCTGAATCAACACCACTTTTAGAAATTTTTATTTAAATATTTTACAAAGCATTTATTGCAGATACAAATCATGATTAAAGCCAAGATACATTAGTGGAGTTAGAACGTTAGATATAGAGCTATTAACAATATAAGTATATAAGTTAAGAACTATATATATATATATACTATTGAGTGATATTTTTGCCAGGTTTGTTGTGGGAGCAACTGACATTTGTGTGTATGTTACTGCTCAGGACGGCTTTTGTACCTTCATCTTCTGCTGAATGGGCATGAGTTTGCAAACAGTTGTTCTCAGACAATAAATACTACATAAATAAGGATGGAGAGACTGAGTAGGAAGAAGAGAAACAATAAATGTGTAGAACAGAGGGAAGACAGGTTACTCTGCTGAATCAGCAATGACAACGTTCTTATCCTTCTATCCTGTCAAGATTGACGACTGCACAGACGCCAAATCTGCTGGATGGTGGCATTTGTATCCAAGATATTTCCGCTTTACTTCTGGACGGTGGGAGGAAGTGGAGACGTGTCGTCCATCTTTAAATACAGTCCATGGGTTATATCAGTGCAGACTCACAATACTGCAACTTTCAACTAACGGTTTGTTCATTTTACATCAGAATCGATTTGGTATGAAAAGGGTCTTTCATGTGATTTAAAACACAAGTAGTGGGTTTTGGGAACCTCATGTCTGTACATGTGTGTGGCCTGTAGAGCTTAAGGAGGATGGTCCAGTGATCTCTCACCACCTTTGTGTACCACACCCTATTTTATTGTATTGCTGACTTGCACATTCACTGTTTTTACTACATTATACAACAGATAAAAATAAATAAACGTATTCAGGTTTAAAGTTTTTCACAGATATTTACAGATTTAGGGAACTGATGCTAAGGTGCAATTTGGTGCAAATCAATATAAAATCTTGATCTTAATTTAAAACGTGGTTTCATAAGGGGACTTTTGGGCCTTGGCTGTGGTATGCACTCTTCTAAGAGCCCTGGCATTGAATGAATTCCTTGTTCAGTTGATTATTAATGTGTATCCCCAGTGAAGATGGATCCTCCTGAAGGAAAATCGATACACATCATTTACATCCACCCCTGGTTTGGAGGAAGCTGTGCTTTTCTGATTATTTAGAAAACTACAGAAAATTCTCCAGGTTAAAAGACAACAATCTGTGCACAGGGTCTGATTACCGCCAAGGGTACGTCTTCTATAAAGTCTATTTGTATAAGGAGGGGGGACGGAAGCTGAACATGTCCATCTTGTATGTTGACTGTCCCACTGACTGGTGCTCTAGTGCGAACAGACACTCCAGTTAATGGTTATACAGCAGTGGACCACCAGCCACGATCTCCCATGAGTCAATGGGGAGGATACTGGACCTTAATCATCAAGTCACTAGTGTTTATTTAATGGAAAAAAAAAATACGGAACAAACCTGCACCTAGAAAACCTCATTTCCTTCCACATTTGTAAAACCACCCAACCAAGGACCCCAGACACGGAGATACTGTTCCTCTGCCCAACGTTTATGATGATGGATGGACGACGACACAACTCACACACACTCATGTATACACTCAGACACGTACACACACACACATGGGTGGACATGCAGGGAACCAACTCACTGACTGAAACACACACACACACACACAGACAAAAATGTGCTTCTGTTGTCTAAATAACCAAAGCTATAATTATTGTGTTGATCACAAATCTAACAGTGGGAAGAAATGGTTGGGATCAGTTGAAGCTCCAGAGTGTAATGCAGCGATACGATATCTAAAATGCTTTCAAAGACGACCTCAAACAGAGGTTTACTTAATCTATGATCTGATTAACAGTTCCATCTGGAAGAGCGTCATAGAAAAACACTTGATGTTAAAATGAAACAAAGTCTATGTGCCACAAGTCACACTCTCTCTCTCTCCCTCTCTCAGTCACATCCGCTCTGACTGATTCATTTTATTGAATTATTTTCTTTGTTAATTAGTCTAGTGAAAGATTAGAGATTCAATTCTACTGAAATGATCATTCTTTCTGCTCCTTTTCATTCAAGATTTGAGATTTTGTGTTTGCATTTAAATGATTTTGTTTAGTCGATGAATGAAATAAACATATAAATAAAAAAAAACTATTAAAAAAATCTATTACAGACACAATCCCCTAAAATGGCACTAATTCAAACATCATTAAGCATTTACAAGCAACTCCTAAGCAACCAGGAGCACAAACATCTGTCAACAGTCTTTAAATTGAATACTTTTTTATCCAAATATCACACACTCATAGATATCAGTTCCCTAAATATCCATGGATTATTCCCTCTCTCACAACATTAAGGAAAGGTGCAGGGGAAACACTTAACCTTCTTGGTGGAAATAACCAGACATGAACTCACAGCAAAAAATCCCCATATATTCCCAAGATCATACCAGAAAACGTTTATGTCTACATTTGCCTGAGAGGCTCGAATTCAACAAACTCTCACTCAATCAGTCCAGACTCTCTCTCAGTACCACTGGTCATCATGTTCACATCTGAAAACACATTTCACCTGAGACAGCCAGGAGCTGTTTGATGCTTTTGAATCAATGTCAGTGCAGCTGATGGTGGTTCATCTGCTCCTGTCTGAGCCTTATACTGACTTCTAGTGGAGATTCTAGTTAGTGCACAAATTTTACTACTAAGAATACAGTAGTTTGTAATAAGCACTGCAGCAAAGCAGGTCACTGCAACATATTTGATTACATTTGATACAATGAATCGAAACTTTAGAATGTTCATCACTTTCTTTGTGAAAATGTTGTGCACCCACACCATCCCCACTAATTTGGGCTCAACGTGAAGGTCCAGTTATAACAAGTGAGAGTCCCCTCTCCAGAGCACCCCCCGGTTGGAATCCCCATGGAAACCTTTGACCCTGTGGTCACTGTCAGGACCTTGGTTGAATTCTTTGAAGTCCAATCCCCCCTTTTACAGCTGAGTGTGTTGGAATAGCGTTCAGGTCTCCCCCTGCATCTGCTGACCTTCTCGAGTCGCCCCCGGTCAAGAACAGCTACACGCTGAGATTTCTGAAGCTTGCAAGAAATTCCATTAATTTCCCACAACAACAGATCGATATCAGTTACAGCCTTGTGCTACTTGCTTGTGTTTGTCCATGTCCGAGGGAATTTAGGACTACAGACCCCATCTTTTCTAAATATTTAAGTATACTGCTGGTATTTGCTGCTTGGTGGCTGCTGTTAAACATGCAGTGGGAAGGTATTTAATGATTAAATTATGTGGATAAATCATACAGTAAGATTGATAGTTCCACAGAGACAAAACTCCAATAGCTGTGATCAAATAGGAGCAGTGTTGTGGGGGTGGATAGATTGATAGTGGTGTGGAACATACAACATACTACAATGATTTGAAGACGCTCGTTCTCTACTTAATATTATTAACAAAAACTTGATAGACCTAATATCATTTAATTTTATTAAATAATTGATAACTTACTTTTATTGAAAATAATAATTTTTCCACAAATAAAATCACATATCAGCGGCAGAATTTTTTTTCAAGTTTAAATTTGTTGCTATAACTGTAATCAACTCACGTCTCCTCGCACACAATGCCACTCAAGAAGAACCTGATGTTGGGAACCACTGGACTAAATTACTCGAGTGCATATTATGTAATTTAAAATTGCTCCACCTCAACCAGCTACAACAGCCAATACCTCTGCATCTGTAATTAAACAATGTTTTGCTATACAGTATATGATAATATATCAGTCACAGGGAACATTTTACAGCAGAACAAACATTTTTACTTTTGAGACTTTTAGCACAGAGACTCTAGCTGATAACACCTCTGTACCTCTGCTAGAGTGTTGGAGTATTGTTGAAACCACTTCATGTGTTTGTTCCTGAGCGGATTGTCGTCTTCACCTGGAGCTGCAGGTACAGACATGAGGACTGTGATGACTAATCTCTCACTAACGGTCTCTTTCACAAAAAGGCTGCATCATGTTTCCAAGAAATCATCTGACATGAGAGGAGAAAGGACCGTTCCACTGGAACTCGACTTACTGTCACTCTCACATACACACACACTCTGATTGTATACACTGAAGGTTCCATAATAAGAAACAAAGGCATCTAAAACAGATTCAACTGACCAGCTGTTGTTAATGTGCTGTGGTACTTTGTGACCACTGGGGGGGCCACAGTCTCGTTTCTGTGGCGTGAGTCTGGTCAAGCTGACTCACTTACTGTGACTCTTTCCAGCAGAGGTCCTCACAGCAACAGTTGACCTGTCCTCTTGATGACAGCGGGTTAAATGCAAATGTTAAACCTGTGTTTTAAAGTTTAGAAACCACAGATGTGGCTGCAAGACACATGAACATTTATAATAATTCATTTCTGGATGTTGTTTGCTAAGATGGTTGATCTATAAATATATATATATTTATATATATATATATATATATATATGGCAAATAAGGCATTACTTCTATTTGTGACACAACAATAAGTGTCACCCCTCAAAACATAATAGACCCATACATTGATTACGAACTCATTAAGAACACACAAACATAATTGCCACCTAAAACTGAGCATTAGAAACTTTGCATGGTTGGAATTTATGGCAAAGCTGTTGCATTGAACTGCAATAGACTGTATGGCTGTCGTAATATAATAAAGTAATAAGTGAAATTCAGCGTTTTGTAAGATAAGAATCAAAGAAAAGCAAACATATGAAGGGAAAAAGTAGGTTTGCCCTTGCCACATAAATGACACAAAACTAATATCTTTAAAGAACTATCCTGTAGGGATTTGACTTTGAGGTGAATTTCAGACCAGTGTATATCATGTTATCTATGATTTAGAGGGAATTGAGTCCCATATCTAGATAAGCCTGCCACTTTTAGGATATTGGAATTCCCCTAATATGAATGTGTCGTAAAAACACAGACGGACAACGTGCAAAGTGAAAAAGGGTGGCGAAGGGCGGGTGTGGGAGAGAATTAAGAAGCGGACAATTTGAACATGAGTGACTCTCTCTGGCTGCTTCTCCAAACATTACACTTCCTTACACCCTTGTGGACGTCTGCCTGCCGTCTGCACACAGATATGTAGAACAAAGTCACACACACACACAAACACACACTGGGCCATCCATCAAGAATGAAAAAACTCTGAATCATTCAACATATTACTCACAGGCTACAGTCTAAAAAACTGTGTTTGTTGCTACATGTTACTATTGGTTACTCTTGGCAGTTGCATTACATCCAAGTTCTTTGCCAGGTCAGGGTGTAATGTCGAAAAACAATAAGTGGATATTTCTTGAGTCGCTTCACGTGGCTCAGCTGCTCAGAAGGATACGGCTAAAACCTGCACGTATATGACGTGAGAGGCTGAGTCATTAATCAACCATAAAAAACGTACGTATGTGGAGTCTCCATTTCCAATGTCCCTGCACCTATTGTAAATTCTCTTGTGTTGGATTTGGGTTCAAAGCTCATTGCTGAAAGGACAACCCAGTAATGGAGTAATGAAGGGTGGGCAGTTTATTAGCTCAGTCCAAGAGAATGAGCAACAAGCGCAATCCCGATGTTGACGCAACTGCTACGTCAGTCTCAAGCGCTGTACTTCTTTTTCCTGAATAACAAACAATTTTTATAAAACAAATGTTGTAAAGGTTATCGAGATTATAAATGGGGATGTAGATACCCTGAAGTATTACATGTTTCACCAGTTAAAACCCATTTTTCATATTTTTCAAAATGATGAAATGAAATGACTTCATGCTCATAATATCCTACGTTTCTTTCTTGTACAACTTCAACTTTATTCTCAAGAATGTTTATAATTGCCTTTATAAGTGATTGCGATAGAGACAGACCACAGACGTCTGACATGTTGAGTGTTGTTTTTTTATGTGTGCACGTATTTACAAGGTTAAGATTTGGAAACCTTCAAGAGGTTTTCAAGAGTGACTTTGAGGGGGGTTGTTGTCCGCAGGATTAACCATCCAGGGATAAAGTTGTTAAAACAAAACTGTTTTGTCTTCTGACCACAAGCACACATAAAGGGTCTAATGTTTAAGTTTTAGGCTAAAGTGGAAAAAGTTTACTGGTACCAACTCCTCTTATCGAAATATTGGTTCCATGTTGGTCATTACTTTTGCCATTAACTACTTCTAATGCATAGTTATAAATATTGAAATTCCCATTGCCTGATACTTGTTTTTGGCCATGAAATTGACCATTGCAGACAATATTATACGAACGCAACCATCACCTGACTTAACATTATCACCAATGAGTGAGTCAGTAAATCAGCATTAGCCCACACAATGGCAGAGAACTGACCGTATTACTGACATTGTGTTTGATTTGAAGCCGGTCGAGGCTACGACAAAAAGGCATGTTACAACATGTCTGTTGCATTTTATTGTTCCACTTTTTTCGTCATCGCAGTGATAATGGCCACATGTTAGATAAGATTTGACATTTGTTTTGTCCCACAGTGTGTCTCAGAATCAGCAACACTTGTATAGTAAAGCTATGTTTGTATAAGAGAGCTGAAGAAGGAAATTTAAATTAACTCAAGGGTTGAGGTTGTGTATTTGCCGTGTTTGTTGGAAGTCAGAATGAGGTAGACGAGAGAGTAAAAATATAAAAATGCAAGAGTAAAAATAAAAATAAAATTAAAAAAATTGAGAATATTTACATAATAAACACCTTTCACTACATAAGTGGTCTGTATAAAAATGCTGTTGAGCAAAGAGCCGTGGCACAGGATTACTGCATGAACATGTTAAAAACAGTGTTAGTACATAAGAATAAGGAGATATTTGGATAGACGTGTCCTGAGTAGCATGCTATACACATATTAAGTAAAGTAGTAAAGTAAAAACAGTATAGTTTATATAGGAAAGCTGGAGAAAGTTGTATATAAATACATCAATTCAAAATAGTATGAAATATAGTGTGAATATAGAAAGGTATGCAGGTTTGTGAAATAATGACTATCATTATAAGTTATTCATTTGTGAAAGTACAAACATACCAATTTCTAAAGTTTGGATTTCAAAGTCTTAACTCTTGTTTATCGCCCCGTCATTTAAACTGAATGTGTGTGTTTGAGCCTCTACGAAACAAGGACAACAAGACTAATGGTTCAAACTCAGAAACTAACAAGAAGCCCTGTGAATCTCTGGCACTGTGGATCTTAGACCCTGTGGATCTCGGGCACTGTGGATCTTGAGCACTGTGAATCTTGAGCACTGTGGATCTTGAGCACTTTGGATCTCGGGGGCCTGTAGATCTCGGGCCTTGTTGATATCAGGGCCCTGTGGATCTTGAGCACTGTGGATCTTAGGCACTTTGGATCTCGGGGGCCTGTAGATCTTGGGCCTTGTTGATGTCGGGGCTCTGTGGATCTCGGGCACTGTGGATCTTGAGCACTGTGGATCTTAGGCCTTTTGGATCTCGGGGGCCTGTAGATCTCGGGCCTTGTTGATATCAGGGCCCTGTGGATCTCTGGCACTGTGGATCTTGAGCGCTGTGGATCTGAGGCCCTTTGGATCTCGGGGGCCTGTAGATCTCGGGCCTTGTTGATATCAGGGCCCTGTGGATCTCTGGCACTGTGGATCTTGAGCGCTGTGGATCTGAGGCACTTTGGATCTCGGGCCATGTTTTGCCAGGTCAGGGGTGCAGCTCTCCTCGCTGTGACTCAGGGATCATTCAGACCACTTGGGGGACTGTGGATCTGGGGGAGGAGCCTGAGTTGGAGGAAGTAGCTCCACAGATTGGATGTGTGTGTTGAGTGTGTGTGTGTGTTGTGTGTTAGGAGCAGTTACCTCTACAGTGAGAGAGTCGCTAACCACTGGACTGTAAACGGGGAAGATAAAGGAAGAGCCTGGGGAGGAAAGAAGCCGAACAACCGCAGATTGTGTCCGTGTTTAGTGGCCGACCCTCGGTCCTGGTCGAAGCGGTGCAGCCGGTGGAGCTGACGCGGGCAGCAGTATGCATTCAGACTGCAGGCTGCTATGGGCAGAGCGGTAATGGTGGGCAGGAGACCGACAGGGGCCCGGGTCCTGGTCCTGTCGCTTCTCTTCATCCTCACCGCGGACACATGTCGAGCTCAGAAAGGTTGGTTCCGCTCGACAACCCGGAGGAACCGAGCACAACCAAACACACACACACACACACACACACACACACACACAGACGCCGCCATGCTGCTTTAAAAAAACGCGTGTACACGGGCGGGTTGAGGTGTTGCGGAGAAAAGCTTTTGTGTTGTTGTTGTCCTCCACACCTCAGCCCGCCTCGCATGTCCGTGTGGACGCGGGCTTCCGAACGGTTTTCGCCGCTTGCCGCCGCCCGCCACGGTGTTTTTTTTAGTGGAGGACGGGACAAGCTAAACCAGGCAAACCGGTTCTGGAAAGCCTGATTGTAAACGAATAACTGCTTATCTGAGGATCAAATGCGCGCAGAATCAACACATCGCTTTTAAACTATGTGATAATCGTTTAAAACTACAGGTTAAACTTTGTTTACCTCCTCTGATAAGCTAGTAAACGTTAAATTGCGATTCTTCTCACCGGAGTATGGTTTTTAAGTTTCCTGTGCGCGAGACAAACAGCTCATTTTGGGAGCCTGTGGCCTTGTTGTGCTTCCAGGTTGCTCAGTTTCCGTTTTTACCTAGATTCTGATTACACAGTCTCCGTAAATGCTTCATATTTTGATTGATTAAAAGATAACTTTACACACTTGTGTGCCCAAAGCCGTAGAATTAGTAGTTTTCCTTAGAGGCCACAGGCAGCTTCAGGTGGCCAGGGATTGGGGGTAGGGGGACGCAGCCTGTGGGGGTATGAGTGTAAACACGTGGACACAGTTTGTCAGAACTTTAAATGTAAAGTGTCTGAACACGTGGTGGGCGGGTAGACGTTTAAGGTGAATTTCCGTCTTGAGGAAGTTGTGTGTTTTGGATGGTTGTAGGTGTTGCCCTGATGAACTCCTCCAGAACACCATGCAGTTGTCCCTGGGCGTCAGTGAGTCAGAGTGAGGCTTTTTGTTGTTGTCCTGTTCATCTGGATAGTGTCCACTGAGGGCCTCTTACATAACTCCAGGCTGGACCGAACATCCACTTAGCACCACGGAGCGTGACTGCTGAGTGTTATCTCAGAGCCATGAGCCCACAACATCATCACACACTCACACAAACCACGTCCGTGCTTTCTGACAGCTCAGAGATGCAGCACACGCCAAATTCAAACCTCCTCCCTCAAAACTCTGCTCTCATAATTGTCGTAAAAAGGTCACAAGGCTGTAAAAATTGAAGTTGAGTCATTAAATTGTCTTTAAAATTAATTATTTGGTCGTTCATGGCCAGAAACGAATATAATCAGATGGCTGCTTCTTAAATTTGATGTTTTAGTCATATTTAGTTGCCTTTTCTTCACAGGGCAGCCAAAAGGTTTGATTGGCTATAAAAAATGCAAAGCCAACCTAATGCGTACTGAATTATTGTGACATTAATTTGGCAGATGCTTCTATGCAAAGCAAATACCATCTGTTTTACACTAAATCCACACACAATGTGGGACAAATCAACAATTCCACTTACCTGATGTCCTGACCTGCAGAAATAACCCTAAACATAAACCTCCAACGCACCAAGCCTCGCATTAAAAGAGATAATGTAAGATAAGGGCTGCAACTAACAGTTTTTTTTCAACATTAATTTATCTGTTGGTTATGTCTACTTATTCAAATTATCTTGATTTGTCTATCAAAATATAAAATGCCTTACTAGGTGACGTCGTCAGGTTGCTCATTTTGTCGGAGTTAAAGTGCAAAACCAAAAAAGATATTCACTATGCGATTATACAAATGAAGAAAAAAAAACGGTCCCCCTGCAGAAGAAAATCAATCGGAAATGCTTAATAGTAAATCAATGGTCTTTCCAACCCTGTTTAGATTGATTACACTCTGTGATCCCTTTTATGTATTGTGTATACTTAAGGAAACTAAAGTCACTGATACAACACGTATTTTGGTAAATAAACTAGATGAAGCACAAACTGTGTACATGTAAACTCTCAGATTGGCCTCAACACAAGTGGATGATAGAAACTTAAAGACAGGTAAATTAAGGCTTGTGTTGTCCACTATTTTTCTTCTCAATGACAACTGATCTGATGATAGGACAAAAACAAGCATCACCCTATCAGCCTCTTCAGTCACAGACCCATTTTTTTCATAGAAATTTGAATGAAAGATTAATAAAGGAACCTTGCTATAATTCTTATTATTGTAACTTATTTGTTATATTACAAGAGGAATTAATTCAAAAATCTTGATCCAAAAGTCTAAAGTCTTTATTCCTCCCACTTACTTTTTCCCAACTCTGTTTGTGTTGCTCTGCAGGTGACGGCTGTGGTCCCAGTGTGCTTGGCCCCAGCAGTGGGACTCTGTCCTCTCTGGGTTACCCGAGGACATACCCAAACAACACAGTGTGTGAGTGGGAGATCAGCGTGCCGCGTGGCCACAGGATCCACTTTCGCTTTGCGGAGCTGGACATAGAGAACAGGGACTGCCAGGTCAACTACCTCCGCCTCTTCAACGGCATCGGGCCCAAGAGGAATGAGAGTGGTGAGAGCTGTCGATACCGGACTGTACCCTCTGTTTTTATTTATTCAGTGTGATCAACCATTTCCTAAACTGATGTGCACCATTATCTCACAGTACTTGTTTGAACATATGCATGTGAGGCAAGAGCACTCAAACAAATTAGGTTTAGTCACATAATGTTTTAATATGATCCACAATAACCTGGTTTAATGGTCCCATTTAGGTAGTGGGAATTGGATTGTAACCGAATTTCACTGTGAGAATATTGCTGCTTTCACACATGTACTGAGGTCAGGACCTTCTCCTGAAAGGATCTGGAGAAGCTGTGTGTGAGAACGCAAATGTCCAAATCACTTTGCTTTGGAAATTCTATGGAGTTTTTCTGCCAACCCCCCAGTAAAATGGAAATGGATAAATAAGCCGGTTTGAGAATACAGCAGGAAAATGTCCTGACATTTTTAACAATTTAAAAAACAATCTAGCACAAACATTTATTAACCCAGGAGTATAGTCTATTTCAGCTGTCTCATCCGGCAGTAGATTATAAGTGAGAACCAGCTGTTGGTTCTTGTTATCTACAGCTCAGTTAGTTACACTAACCACCACACAAGAATCATTTCTGTATTATTATTCATTACAACGAATGGTCAGTTTGTGGGTGTAAATGTTAAACTAAACCAGCTTGTGTAACTAACCAGACCCTGTTTCTCTACTTGTGCTATTTAACAGTGAAATACTGCGGTTTGGGTCTGAAAGTCAAAGATCTCATCAATTCCACCGGCAACCAGGTCACTGTCCAGTTCATGAGTGGGACCCATCACACTGGACATGGATTCTACCTGTCCTACTCCACCACTGAACACACAGGTAACCATCATACATAGGTCCTGGCCAGAGGTGACTACAGGAACAATGTCTGTGTTGTTTCTGTTTTGGTCCTGGTTGTAAAAGTCGCTTGTGTGTGACTGTCAAGTCACAGCTTATTGGACATATTTCTGCACCACCTTATGTTTGTAACAGTTCTGAAGTTATTATATCGTCCTTGAAAGACACTGATGATTAATGCGTGTGTTTATTATTCTAAAACTTAATCACGGTTGTGTGAGAATTTGATATTCAGCTCTGCCCTGAGGACCATCAAATAGAATTGTGTCTGTTTCTCCATCGTGGTGCAGTTTGTGGTTTTCAGCAGATTCCTGCTCTCAGGCTTTGTAAGAATTCTGAAGGACAAGCTTGACTCAGTGCCACAATATATCTTTTTTTGTTTTTTTCCAAGTTGAAACATTAAATAATGGAAAGTCGAGCTAACAAATGTTTTGACTGCAACCCTCGTTTCTCTGTCATGTTGGTCATAGAACAATTATCTTGGACAAAGCCATTGTTGGATCCTGCTGGTGACAGAGGAGAAGCTAAGTAATTAGTCAGTAAGATTAATCATCTGGGGGCTTTGAATATTTGCACACATGTTAATAGAAACTCGTCTCTTAATTAGGATGTAGGTAGATAATTCGGATTCGTTTGTCAAGAGTGTCGGACGGCAGGTCAGACAGTTGCTCAGTTACCACCATCTGAACTGTTTATATCATGGTGCAAAATCAAAGGAGCGATGCTTGCGAGCTCGTTCAGGAAGTAATCTCGTGCTGCTGTTCTCCCTCCACCCTCCGTATGTGATGGACTATTTAAGCTTTCCCATCGCTCACATTGCTTGTCAATACCTCTGCTGCCCTGCGTCAGTATCACTGCCTGTCGATTCAGCCCCTCCAGCATCCACCTGTGAGCTCCGACAGCGGGCTCAGAGATATTTGCTCATTGCCCCCCTGGTATATCCATGTAATCATATCTGGGGAAGAAATTTTTCTTTTTTTTGTAACATCAGTAATAAGATAAAAAAAAGCTGAATGATATGTTCCAGGCATGATTGTAGAGACCTTAGAGAGAAAAAGAGAGAGAGAGAACAGGCTCGAACCAAAACACATGATGATGAACACGTTTGTTTATTCACTATCGCACAGCATCGTGTCTCCTGATGCATGTGGTCTGGCCAGCTTTCAGTTGATAAAGAAGACAGTTGACTAATTAGTTTCATTGTATTTTAATGTCGGTTTATTTTTTTTATCAAGCAGCAAGGCCCCAAAATGTCACAAACTAGGGAACAATGGCCCTCACAATTTCCCCTGAGTTTGAAATGTCTAATGCCCCCAGACAAAGGCAGTACATCCTCACATTTGGGAAACATGATAAGTCACTGGAACGAACAATAAGTAATGAAAGTTGTTGAAAATGTTTCGCTCTGCTTATTTATAAATTGATTAATGGTGTTAGCACTTTTTTTTTTAATTTGCATACTTAGTGCAGACTTTACACAGCTGCTTCTGCATCAACAGAACAATTAGTAAATCTCAGTGCAAATGACCTCGGCGGACCTTTGCATAGAAAAAGGGAAATGGTTTATATAAGAACTACTCTAACTAACAAATTAAAAAAGGGTATTATGGCCAAGCTTTGCCAATGGCAGGTCCATAAATGATTACACAGATGTAATTCATATTTTACAATCACCTCCACCTCTAGCTATTGTGCTGTATGTAGTTTTCCACCCGGCAGTGGAACAGATACAGTTGGTGGATTATCTCTTTATTAGCACTGTGATTTGTGTTTTTGAAGGTCCTGTTTGTCTGCTGGGAAGACTTCAGTGACTTCAGTTAATTGAAGCCACAAAGCAGTGACGTGTGTGTGCAGGAGGAAAATAATTCAGTCTTGTGGTCATCTGTGTGAGTGAATCACATCGGGAGGAAAAGAAAAAGTCTGTTGAAGAGTCCGTCTCATGTTTTCACCCAAAGTGCAGATGCAATGTTTTTTTGGTCTTGTAACTGACGGGTGAACGGTTAGTAGAGCTGAGTAAATCAGTCACCAGCTAGGTTGTGGTGGTTGAGGGGTATTTGTCAGTGTGACTCACAGGTTGGTTTAGCAGATATATGGGAGTTTTGATCATGTGGTCATGACTCACAGAGAGTGACCTCCACCACAGGGTCCAAGTAGATACAGTCCGAGCAGCCCACGCATCCCACTGCATGTGGTACGCCTCTAATCACCCGAACACTCTTGTCTTTAGGAACCCTCAACATGCGTTCACATTAAGGCTGTATGACTTTGATGTTTTAGTTATTATTCATTATGATATCAAATGGTTATAATATATTTTTTTACCAAAATGAAAGTCCCTCATTCCAACAAATTCGAACAAAATGTTTTTTAGATTTCTGATTGGACTGTTTGAATGTTTCACTTTGAGCCCTTGAACGCTTGGTGATATACATTTTTCAATTGTCTCCGACATCTCCCAAACAATTCACTGGAGTGTGCAAAGAAAACACAGATCTTCACGTTTTCGAAATGAATGGTTAACTAATCTAATAATAAACTTCATGGTTTATCAACATTTTTTTCCATTACCTTTGTATCTATAGAGCAACTGGTTAATGTTGTGAGTGTTTTTGGACTGTTCTAGACTTCTTGAAGACGTCACCTTTGGCTCTGGGAAGTTGCACCGAGTAGTTTGTCACTATTTATTTACCTTTGACAGTTGTTTTCTTTACAGAGGAAAGAGAATTAAAGGTATTCAGGGGATGTGGTTGACAGGAACGTGCAGAGAGACCAGTTCTGACATTGTTTGTTTGCCCTTTCAGATCTAATCACCTGCCTGGACAAAGGAACTGATTTCCCAGAGGCAGAGTTCAGGTAAATAACATTTGCTTTGTTCAGATATCTGTGCAGCAATCAAGTTGTCCAATGCTTATTGTGTATGATCTCTCTTCGTAGTAAATACTGCCCAGCAGGCTGCCTGACGTCCACCGAGGAGATTTCTGGAACTATACCGAATGGCTACAGAGAGGTGAGTGCGTACAGTATGTGCTTACACAGCAGATGTTTTCTTCTGTCTCCAGCATCACATTTCCATGTGAGTCACTGTGCCCATTGGTCTCCTGCAGTTTGGTCACAACCTCCACACTGTAACCACACACAAACCAAGACATCACTGGGTCGTTTCTTACTCATTATTTGTCTCTACCGTTGCCGTGCTGCGAGTTTACATTTCGTTCATTTTGATTCAGCAAGTCCTTTTTTTTTGTGTGTGTAAACGCTCCCCCCGCTCCTCGGCATGCGAGGCCCGGGTCTGATGACCTCACGGCACCCCCGCTGCGTGTGAGTTCATGGGTGCAGAGTCTCTGGCTGATGACCTCATGCTCAGAGCCTGAGGTTTTTTGTCGAAGGGAAGGAGGGCGGGAGGAAGGGAGGGAGGGGAGGGGGCGATGTTGCTGGCTGATGGGAGGACAGGGAGGAGTATCGGGGTGTGCTTCAGGGAGAGTGAGGCGCCCCACAGGAACAGAGGAGGGGCAGGGTCAGCGGGTGAAAGGGAGGTGAGATAATAGTTAATAATAATAATAATAACGCTCTAATCCAGTCCAGCTGCAAGAGGGTGCTGAGCCGAGCTCTCTCTCTCTCTCTGTGTTTTTGTGTGTGCGTGCGTGCGCGCGCGCGTGTGTGTGTTGTTTTGTAGCTGGAGAGTGACTCGGTGTGATGGTGAAGAAAACCTTTGCTTACACATGCCTGTTTTTTGTTTGTATGTAGGCATTTGATTTATTCATGCTGGATCTGTGTTGTGTGTGTGTTACAGTGGGCCTGATAAAGTGTGACTTGAATCTCCTGCCCTACCCACACACTCTGCAGCTTTCTCTTTCTTAATTCTGCCTCAGTATCTTTTACTGTGATACATATGCTGGTCTCGATATTTCCACATTCAGCTGATCATATGTCTTGTGTGTGTGTGTGTGAGAGAGTGTGGTTTCCTCAGATGGAGGCAGGGTGCGGCGGTTTGGAGCACTGCTTTGTGTTTGTGTTAGTGGTTTGGTATGACTCCCTTTAGGATGTGGTGTGTGTTTTTTGGGCAGTTTAAGAGTCACAGGGTGAGTGTTGATTGCTCGTGGCAGCATTCGACTGCTGTGCATGTGTGTGTGAGAAGACATTATGTGTACATGTGCTCGTCACTCTCTGGGTCACTGGAGTTTTCCCACAATCTTGTTGGCTGTGAATTCCAGTGTGGGTCTTTTCCAGTAATAAAATTCCAACTCGCTCGAGCAGCTGTTCATGGAAAGGAGCCTGTTGCCAGAGAGGATCCAGTTTTTTTTGTCCTTTCCTCAGTGATGTGGCAGCAGGTTTGGACAGGAATGCAGTCGGCAGTGAATCATCACGATTGCCACTTGGCGTTCTCTCTCCACAGAGAAGTGACTTCACGCTGACTCATCGTCCTTTATCTCTCCTCAGTCTGAAGGTTAAGCGCTGACAGCATGGCCTGTTCCGGGCTGTACCTGCACAAGGTACAAATGGTGCAGCGCCATTTAATTAACAGACAGATTCAGTCAGACAGCGAAGGCTTTCATCATGGTTCAACCTCATTATGGCCATTCAGAGATGGTTCGAATGCAAGTGTTCGACAAACTGAAAAGTCTGTGAGAAAAGCTAATTGTTGAGCTGAATAGTTTATCTGAAGCTGATCTGACCATCAACAATTAGTTAGACTCATCAATTAGATATCTTCCTGCTACTTACTTTCACTGCAGCTCATCAGAAAACCTCAAGGAGGAAATTCTATACTAGATCCTTAATAGATAAATCTGATACGTGATGAAAACTGGCCTTTGGTAACGGATTCATCTTTAGCTGATATGCAATGATATTAAAACTTATATTTTACAGAATAAACAATGCAGAAAGGATGTTTATTTATATTTGTTTTGTTACATAAAAGTGTTGATGTTAGTCATTCAAGTTCTATATATTTGGTTGTAATTGTATTATTTTTAGTCGTGGTTATCTAAAATAAAATGTATGGTTAAACGGTCAAATATAAAGCCTCACTTACATTTCTTGGTCATAAGGGTTTGTTAACCTCAATTTTGGAATATTGTCAAATGCCTTTTTTTATTATATTTTTGTGATTATTCCAGTATCAGTTTTTGTTATTTTTATAGAATTGATTGAAAAATGTCTTCTCCCCAATGTTGGTGTTGGAATCAGCCCCAAAATAAAAAACTACACAAAGTAAATCTGTCCTCCTCTTGTTCTCCGCAGTCGTCTCCTCTGTGCGTGGCAGCCATCCATGCAGGCGTGGTGTCCAACGCTGTGGGAGGGATGATCAGTGTGGTCAGCAGCAAAGGCATCCCTCACTATGAGGGCACACTGGCAAACAACGTCACTTCCACTGGGTAAGAACTTCTGCTCACATCAAAACCCTGCCTCACTTCACAATTAATCATATTTATGTTTATGTACCTTTGTTTTGAATTGAACCGAATGTGAATCTAATTCTTCATCAATGATACAAACTGGTCACAATAATATTAAATATAGTTTCAGCAGAAAAACTTTGAGGGAGTCAAAATATTGGTAATTATTGATTTGTTAAAAACGGACTAAAACAACAATTTTCAATCCCCATCCTCTAATCCCTCACTTCTCTCCTCAGAGGAACTTTGTCAAACAGCCTCTTCACCTTCAGGACCAATGGTGAGTTTTTCTATAAAGCACCATTATGAGGTAGAATATCTTTGCTGGGAGCTGTCCTGTAAATGTCTGGACCACGAGCAGGGATCTTAAAAACATCACATTAACACCTCCCACATACTTTTATATCGTTATCCATGATGGGCTCTGTGTTCGCAGGCTGCTATGGGACGCTGGGTTTAGAGTCTGGCAGTGTCGCGGACACTCAGCTCTCGGCTTCATCTGTGTGGGAGTGGAACCTTGGTCAGTGGGGCCCGTTTGGGGCACGCCTCAAAAAGGCGGGGCTGCCCTGGGCGCCCGCTCAGTGCGACCAGCATCAGTGGCTGCAGGTCGACCTGAAGAGGGAGAAGAGAATCACAGGTACACAACTACATGCACACAATCACATGATCACACCTCTGTGTCAAATGCCTAGAATTTTTTCTGTGTAGTAGAACCTCTGTCAGTTGACCCACCACTTTTGTCTAGTCTGAAATATCCTAACAGATAACTAATGGGTTGATAATATTGTTTTACATTCATAGTCTCCAGAGAAAGATCTTGTTTTGGCACTGGCCCCTAAAAATCCATATGAGTTGGTCAACACTGAGCGAGTCGCACAAAGATAATTTCATTTTCATAAAATGTCACTAACAACTGTGGGATTTTAAGCAGAAAGTAATGTGCATGCCAATAACTCTAATTCCTCAGTTTCTTTTATTCAGCCTGGACGTCTCATAAATAGTTTTACCTGAGCTAAGACAAAAAGTGGCAGCACCACAAATTAAGACTCATGAAACACATGGGTCTTAATCACAATTACCTTCCTCATGAAACAGTTGTAAATGTAATACTAGAGGATGAAGGCAGCATATGATTTACACTCTATTTCATCACAGTGGATATTAAATATACTGCACTTTACAGAAAACCGGGGAGCGATACTGCCCGCAGCCCGAGTCCTGTTTAAGTCGTCAACTTGGCCCTTCATCATCTTTTGTCTCTGCTGTTTGTCCGAGCAGGCATCACCACCACAGGCTCCACCCTGAGGGAGTATCGGTACCATGCCTCAGCGTACCGAGTCCTATACAGTAATGATGCACAGCAGTGGTACAGCTACAGGGAAGCAAACTCCACACAAGACAAGGTAACACAATCACTAAATCAATAAACCATGCCTGCTCAACAATTACATCATTGGCTTTTATGCTTTTTTTTTTCTTCTTCTTCTTCTTTAAATTAGTGCAAATGGACAGAAATGTCACTTTAGAAGGCCAAGGGACCCGTTTCCATAGCAACTGGTATTGACTCAGATGTTTGTGGCAGGAAATGCGAACAGTCAGTGGTTTGAGTTAAGTGCTGTGGTAGACAAGTCGAGGCACTCGGGCATTAATAATGAATGGATATGGATTGAGTGGCCGGGTTGTTAGGCTGGAACTGCTGCTATCTACAAGTTGCCGGGACTCTCGCCGCCTCTTATTGGGTAAAGTGAAATACTTATGAGCTCGGCAAGTTGAAAAATAATCAGCTTAAGGCTTTTAGTGCATTTGTTCACAGTCTGAAACAAGAATTGCTCTGCTGCAAAACCTTTTCCCTCAACTTCACTACTGTTCTGAACAGTTCAAAAAAGCTGGTTTGTTTCTTATTTCATGGCAGATTTTCCAAGGGAATATGAACTACCTGCAGGAGGTGAGGAACAACTTCATTCCTCCCATCGAGGCCCGGTTTGTGAGGGTCAATCCAACGTTATGGCACCAGAGAATCGCACTGAAGCTGGAGCTGGTTGGCTGCCAAATCCCTGCAGGTAAACGACGTTGGTTAATCAGCAGCTAAAAGGTACATTAAAGGGCCCATGTTGTGTAAAATACATTTTCTGGGCTTTTACTACCTGTAATGACTTGAAGGGAGTCAGCAAAGTATAAAAACAGTCGCCCCGCCGTCTCTCACTCAGTCCATTATAAGAAATATGTTAATCAAACGTCGCGTTTCGTACTTCCTCCCCCGTATGAGTCATACGGGTTCGCACTCGCACCCAACCCAGCCTCCAAATATGTGGCCGGTGTTCTGTAGCGGTATCCAAACATAATTTTACTTTCAGCTGTTTACAGCCAGAGGTCGTCAAATGCGCCAGAATGACACCGGTGATAGGCCTGGTCGCGTGTCACTCAATCCAATAACATTGTGTTGGTAGTGGAACATATACTAAACATGTACTAAATGTACTAAAATAATTCTTGATGTATATTTGTAAAGGGAAATCTTGTACCTATATAGAACATTCTTCAATTTTTTTTTAAAATAACAATTATTCCTAAGTATGAAGTGTCATAACTACATCTCTGACGTTTATAACAAACCAAACCGTTTAAAAATCAGTTGAACAATGTTATGGGTGAGTGAGCTACATCTGGCAATATGGCCGCCATGTGCGGACCTTCGACTCCATTGGCCGAGACATCTAGCCTTTATATATATCTATGGAAGAGAGGACATGGAAATACACTGCAGTACTTTTTAAGGCTTTTAACCACTGATATATCATTTCAGGGGTACCAATACCTACAATTAAATCCAAGAAAGGTGTAAAATATGGTGCCTTTTAAATTCATTTTCATTAAAAAAAAATGAAACACACTGATGAATAACCAATGTTTGCTTTTTTTATTGATGAGACGTGAGTGAAATAACCAGTCAATGCCTTGAGAGAGAATATCCACTTCAACGTTGCAGTTAACAAATGCCAGTCAGAAATTCAAAAAGCCAGGTTGGGGGTTTAAAAACTCCTTTTGAAAATAGAATGTAATGTTGATGAAGCTGAACAAAAATAACAGGAGCTTTATTATCCAAGATTATAAGATGCAATTTCTTTACGCAGCGAGGCCGAGGACCAACGAGAGGCTACCCACGTTTCGTCGAGCTCCCCCTTCTGTGGGAACAAAGCGCCCTCGCCTCGGCCAGACCACACACACCCCGGAAATAAGGAACACCACTATGCCACCACACAACAGCAAAGGTTCGTCAGACTTCAAATATAAAGACAAAAGCTTGTTCTGATCTCCAGTGGGAGACGGTTGTTGTGTGATGCTTATTGTCCTGCCTTTGGTCCCAGATGTGGCGCTGGCTGCAGTTCTGGTTCCTGTGTTGGTCATGGTTCTGACTGCTGTCATCCTGACTGTGGTTTGTGCTTGGCACTGGAGGAACAGGTATGAATTCTTATCATTATAACGTGCAAAATAATAACCTCAGTTTTGGCCTCCATTAGTAACTTTCCCCTGTTGACAGGAAAAAGAGCTCAGAGGGAACTTACGATCTTCCCCACTGGGATCGTACAGGTATGTCATCACTCTACTTCATCGGCTCTTAGCTATGCATGTGACTTGTGAGTGTTAAACTGGAAGGAGTCATATCACTGTGCTCCTGCTGCAGACTGGTGGAAGAGCATGAAGCAGCTGCTGCCATCCAAGATGGTGGAGAGTGAGGATTCAGTTCGGTACAGCAGCAGTGAGGTGGGCCGCCTGACGGGGAGAGGAGCTGTACCAAGACTACACGCTGAGCCTGCAGGTAAATGCTGCTCAATATGGTGCCAGCTGCGGGTTTCTGCTTTCATTCTGTGTGTGTCTGGTACTCTGGAGCCATTAAAGGAGATTTAATTACTACCTCCGCTAGGGAGTTTTTTTGCAGGATTACGCAAAAAAAACGAGTGAACCGATTTCCATGAAACTTTGGGGAGGGATGGGGGGCATGAGCTACGGTAGAACTTAGACAGTTTGGAGCGTTCTGGAGGGATACAGGAATTTGTTTTCTTGAAAATGACAAGATAGGGTGTTATTCTTGGCGTCTAGTTGTTATATGTTTTTAGATTCAGATTCAGTATTGGTCACTGAAATGCTATGTGTGTAATCAACAAAAAATAAATAACTGAGTGCTCTGCTTATCTGACAAAACATTGCAAAACCTTTCTTTCTGTTGTGAAACATTTTCTTCAGTAATTCAGTCTCTGACATTGCAGCCATTAGTCGGCTGTTTGCACAGATCCTTGTGGAAATGAGGAAATTTACGACATCTTGTTTGAAATGTTTAGTCCTTCAGATAAACACCAGTAAGATTGGCCACGACATTCAAAGGTTTACAGATACAGTGAACTTTTCTTGTTTGAAAACTTGTCCTTACAAAACAAATTGTTTTTAGCTTTGAGCTCCAACAAAATGTTTTGCACGTCGTCCATTGTTCACATCTGTTTTCTGCTTCAACTTATCGTCTTTGCAGCATTTGTTGAGTTCACTTCCTGCCCCCATTTGTTGATGAATCTGGCACCTACATGATCGTGGACATGCACAGCATTTTCTCTTTAATTATTAGTTGTAATGTCACATCAGTTATCATCCAAAATCAACTGCGTCTGCACACATGTAGGTTTTTGCAGCAAAAGCAGTACAGAAGATTCCATACACTTTAAATACACCACACTCTGCAGGTTTCTTTTGTTTTGCACTTCAACATGATAGTTTCTGTGGTTGCACAGCTTCACAGACACTAGACCAGACTGTGTGCACATCAGGGGACCTTTAAAATTATTAATACACTTAAACATGCTGTCTTTTCAGAATACGCCCAGCCGCTGGTGAGTGGTGTTACAACTTTGGGTGCACGTTCCACTTTTAAACCAGACGAGGGTCCGGACCCAGGGTACTCTGATCCAGATCTATACGACGCCCCCATTTCACCGGACGTGTACCACGCATACGCAGAACCCCTGCCAGCTTCGGGATCCGAGTATGCTACACCCATCGTGGTCGATATGGGTTGCCATCCCTCAGGTGGTACATCTTTGGCCCAGCCCGCCGCTGTGTGCGGTTTCATGGGGGCCGGGCCCCCCTCCCTGCTCACAAGGACAGACAGCGGCCAGTCGGGGAGGTCAGCGTATGATACGCCAAAGAACGCCACTGGACAGGTCAGTGCGGACCTGACTTATCAGGTACCTCAGAGTTGCACTCAGAAGCAGACGGGACAAAGCTGAGGAGTTGGGATGCCTATGGCCTGACTCCGCCCCTCGCTGCTCAGCACAACCCGAGGGCCATACACAGAGGGTTTGTCAATGGCCGAGGAGGCGTGAACCTGTGAGTCCTGGGGCCTGGGCCTGAGCCTTGAATGAACACTACCTTAGCTTTAGATTCATCCGGAGATGTCTGTATTGCCTAATTGTTCCTGCATGGCCACGATCTGCTTGTGTAGTGCCATTACAGTCCTATCACTGAAAGCACAGAGATGAATGTGTTAGTGCCAGGCGGGAGGGTCGGAAACGGACAACGCTGACTACTATTTGATTAAGACTTTGTCCCTGTTCTGTGATTCTTAGTAGTTCTTTCATTCTGTGAAACTGTGATATCCACTATTCCATTTTTTTTGCCCTGTTACACGCTCAACCAGTTTCAAATGTAATGGTTCTCTTTTTGAATGAATTGCAAGTTGTTCCCCAGGTTCAAGGTCAAATAATTCCTCCTCTCTAGACAGTCTCTAGTTTTCATGGTACGTTCTTAGTCTGACTTTGTTTAAAAGCATGACTTGAAATTGTGTATAGTTATATTAATCCCATTAATGCAGAATCTGTTAAAACTCTAAAGCAATTTACTGATATTTATTTCACATCCTGCTGATGAGGAGAGACTCTCAAATAAAACCCCACATCAACCACTACTCACTGATTACAGATTGAGAAGTTGTGGTTACACTGTCTTAGACTACGATGGATTGTTAGGGACATGAGGAAATAAGTTCTGAGATTTCAAGACTATAGTTGTAAATGAGAAGATCTAAATCGAGAATAAAGCAAAACTCAATTTAGGAAATAAGCTGCAACGACAACCCGTACGTGGCAAAAATCTTGAACTAATCTTATGAAACAAAGCAATGACGTTAAGTCTGTGATTCTTTCTTTAGGAGAGACTCGATTTCTCACACCATCTTTTCAAAGTGACATTTAGTTATTTGTGAAACGTACTAAAGTATAACTTAAGATGTTCTAATTTTAACGCTGACTACAGACTGATCTTCTACTATTCCCCCTATAAAATTACACAACAATTAGGACATTTTTGACTTGTTAAATTTCAACTTTCTTCTCGAAATCCACTTCTCCTTCAACTTGGCCCTGATGCTCCGTAGTAGTAGAAGCCTTACTGACGAGTGTTCCCCCCCCCAGAGATGTACATTAACTTGAAGAGGCTGATTGGGAGAATTCATTCATCAAACTCCTCCAAAGAGAAAATACTTTTTGTAGTATTGGAGACAAATGTTGAATAACAACACGATCATCAGTGCAGGTTTAGCCAAATAAACAGTGAAACAGTCTTAACATAGGGAAAAAACATTGTAAATAAGATGGTGTAGAAAAAGGTACAGAGAGCAGAGGTATCTGGGTGAATCTGTTACAGCTGATAAAAGTTTCCTGTGTGTTTGTTTATTTGTGTATCGTGATGATTGTCTCATGTTGAAATGGGTGCGACGTGTTCCTTCCTTGTTATTAATGTGCATCGACATCTGTATGCGTGGAAAGCTGTTTCCATATTTCAGTCCCGTGTGTGTGTTTGTGTTGTGTGATGATAGTTTTTGTAGCACCAGTAGACTGCATTCCCCTCCTGTCCACCTGTGGTACTGACCCGACCAAACACAACGTGGCAGGAGTGACGATGGAGAAAAATGAAAAATGGGCCGAGCTGCTTTAAAACTTTTTTTTACCGAACAGCGACCTGCCCAGGAGGGAAGGTGTTGTTCCCTCACAGCTGTGCCATCAGTCGGGCTTTGATTTACTGCTCAGTAGACCACGCCGATCGATACGCAGAGTTTTGGTGCTCGCTCCCTGGTCAGAGGGTTTGTGTTTGTGGCTCTCACAGATTGTACATAGAGAAATAAAGAGTTATTACGTCATGTGATGTTTTATTTCAGTCTTCAGCTGTCGTCAAGACAGTCAAAATCAGTACACACTGACAAAAAGTTGTTGAACCAACCGAATATATGCAGATTGCTAACACAAAGTTATTGGGTTTGTTCAAATTACAATCAAAAAGTTGTGTTGACAAACTATAGCTTGGATTTGAAGAAACTTTATTTTTTTCCTTTTATGAAGTTGTCCTTTTTCAGTGCAGTCAACTTGCACATGATTCATGTCTGTTCATCTCAGACATGCAGAGTTCACAATTACAAATGCAGTTTTTTTCCCTCAATCATAAAAAACGTTATGGAAAAACATAATAGAATCATCAGTCATTTTCTTCGATCACAGCTAAATATCTGTTAAGTTAATGACATTTTCAAGTTGTATTTTGTGTCGCCAGACAAACACTGAGCTGGCGCACATAATAAACATACCTGCAAAACAGCATGTTGCATGTTTACTTGAAGCCTTTACCTCAAAGCTGCCCTGAACCCTGAGAGAGCTGCTAACGTGACATGTCATTTAGCTGACGCTTTTGTCCAAAGCGACTTACATTTTTAGAACACTCAGCATTCATGAGGGGCCATTTTAGGGGTTCAGTATCTTGCCAAGGACACTTAGACATGCAGATGGGAAAGGGTGGGATTCGAACCGGCAACCTTCTTGTTGCAGAACACCCACTCTATCCCCCTAGGTCACGCTCTCCCCCCAGAGAGCTGCTAACAAGATAGTGGCTTTTTTGTCTCAGGCTGAATAACATCATCTAGATCTCATGTAAACCTTGACGTAGAAACAGCACGAGCCGAACATTTTATCCATCCATCCGTTTTCTATATTTGAGGGTAGCGGAGGGTAAACTGGAACATATAGAGACAAACCACCATTCCCATTCACACACACACACTCCACACAAAAAGAGCCCGGCCGTTCCTGGATCTGAACCCGGGGACCTTCTTGCCATAAGACAAAAGCACAGATTAATCTCATTAATTATATTAAAAACTACAATTAGGAGTGACAAGGTTGTGTCGGCTGGTGTCTCACTTAATATACATCACACATGTATTAATTAAAATTAATGTAATTCTCTTATAAATATTAACAGTGCATGATGTGTGGTGTGTTAAAATAAAAAAAGTTCTTCAATTCAAATCAACAACTTAACCTTTTTAGAACCATTTTTCCGTTCTGGTATTTTAAAAACAGCAATTATCGATCTTAAGCGGCTTGAACGTTTTTGCCGCTTCTCCCTTCACTCTTCCATGTTCTTCCCGGTCTTTCCAAACTTCCACCACACCACCGTGAGGACGATGGCGACCAGGAGGATCAGACTGCTGGTCACAAGGTAAGCGATGGGCAGGAAATGGTTCTGACCTCCGAACCAGGTCAGCGTGGTCAGCACCAGTTCCTTCCTGCCTTGGAAATGCTGCACAGGGAAGTCTGGGAGGGCAGAGGTCAAGGATGAAAATATTTGATGGCAAAGTGAAGCTCGATGGAGGATGGCTGGCCTGTGTTCTGAAAATAGTCGCTAAGACACAGGAAAGAAAATCACCCAATGGGACGTGTGTGACCTGATTTAACCACGACAGCAGTGAAAGGATACTGTAGGATATCTCGATGGTGTAAGTCCCCGCTGGGAGCCCCTTAGTGAAGGGGTCGTCGCCTCGGTGTAAAACTCCATAGAGCTTCTTGAAGTTGGGGAACGCTGCTTCCCTCATCCACACGATCAGGTCGTCGTTAATGAAGCCGTTGTTGGTTGGATCAAACGGATCGAGCTCGTACACGGGTTTCTGCCAGAACAGAGGCTTAGCTGTGCCTGGGGGAGAAAATTCAAACCAGACACAATGATGGAGTAGAAAGGAATAATACAGATTCTGTGTTTGGTTACACCTGGATTTATTTACCTTCAAACACTTGAGCCAGGGTCAAGTTGTCCATCTTGGGGTTGCGGTACTTGACATTTTTGTCCGTGTACCATGAGATGCCTCTCCGCAACAATGGAACCTTCATTGGGCTTCCCAATTTATTATAGTACAGAGTGAAGGAGTCTGGGAGATGAGAGGGAAATGGGATGACGAAAAGACTGAGAAGGGATGTGATGATCGATGGAGTGATTGAGAAATGGCGTTTTACCGTTGAACATGCTGTTGGCCACAGCACCACAGGGGGCGATGGGGAGTCCGTTCTTCCTGTCGAACGGCATGCAGTAAGAGCTGGGGTTCTGGTGAAGGAACGATATGAACGAAGAAACACTGGACCATTATTTACCATTTATAGCCATTTTAAACTAAAAAGCAGTGGTTGAATTTAACTAATTACAATTAATTAACAACTTTACTTTGTTTCAGAGGGACATAGTGATTATGACTCACTCAACAGTATTTTTATGATATAATAATAGTGGTAAATATAGCCGTAAGTCTGCTTCGCTTCGATCCAACTACAGCAGGAAAATTATGCTCACACAGAAATCATTCAGTGATAATACTAATAAACATTTGATATCAATATAGACTAATTAAACATAATAGCATTTTATTACCTCAAGTATATTTTTGAATAATCCACCATATATAATGATGACATCACATATCCTCTCACCATCCAGAAATGAAGCCAAAATATCGCGGATACGAATGCTGCCATTTTGCACATAGCCAGCCAGAGTTGCATTCGGGGGAGAGGATGTTTTTTTGGGAAATTTCTAATAAATCTAACAGGAAGTGAAGTGTAATATTCTGGTAAATTAAATGGTACATTTCCTGCAGTACCTCAGAGTGCATTACACTACATGTCACATTCACACCTTGACATGCAAACATTTGTTTCGCGCTTACACTCTTTTCAATCAGGGCCATCATGGGCGGTTTAGCCAGAGCCGAGCCAATTAGTACACGGAGCTACCTTTAAGTTGGTCTTCCTACCGACCATCTGTCCATCGTCTCTGGAGTCCATGTATCTGCGGAGGTTCTGGTGGAAGTTCTTGAGGCCGTAATATATAAAGACGTCTCCCTGGAGCAGCAGAGGTGAAAAGATCATCAGGGCAGAAATTAAACAGAACTCAATCTTTGATTTACAGTATATGGAGTTGACTTTGACTTCAAGGGGACAACAATCTGAACAGGAGGTCAATTTACCATCTTCTTCTTCAAAGGTTTCAATCTGAGCTAAACTAACTTGAGGACCACATGCAGCTGAAAGTTCTGATTGAAGCTTCTACGTGAACCTTGAGTAAGATGCCCTCGTCCGACTCCATTTGTCAAACTTTAAGGTTATTTACCTTCAAGGGTTTCTCGATGTTGAGGACCACTTTGCAGATGCAGCTCTGTCCTGCGTTGCTCTCATTCTTAAGCTTTTCAAAACATCCGGAGCAATCCCCAGCTTCGGTGTAATCCATCTGCAAAGACAGGAGAGATAATTGTTGATCTAATTCACAAGCGGACCCCAGACCTTTCCTCTCTGGCACTCCCTTTCTTTATTGCCCACAAGAGGCACTCAGGTTCTTCCTCTCTCTGTATCTTACAAACATACAAAGTATTTAAATACCACATAAAACAATCCAGAAAAGGCAAGTGTTATTTTCACAACCACACACACTCACCTTTATTTCCCGTGTTCTCTGAACTGTGAGAAGCAGCCACACTCCCAGCAGCATACATATCAAAGCCATAAAGTAGAAGAAAGGCAGCACAGTGTTCGCAGTCAGCATGGGAGACCAGGCAGGTAGCCTCTGCTGTTTGAAGGCCGAGTTGTCTGGCCTCCGGGCCAAGGGCCCAGGCTTGCCCTTCACTTTTCCCATGATGGGGACCTTCAGCTGGGGACGGGAGAGGAACTCGCTGCACAGCGGTAGAGCAGAGAAGTTGTGTACGAGGAGGCTCTAGTATCTTCACTTCCTGTTCCGTTTTTCAGCGATATCTCCCTGCACGCACACACACACACACACTCTGCTTGCCAAGAGATTTTCCCAGCAGGCCTTGCAGGGCGGGGAGATTGTTGTGGCCTGTTACTTATTAACCACAATTCTTTACTACGTAACTACCTCTTTCTGTTGTTCTTACTTCTATATTTTCTTTGTGATTAGGTATGTTCTCTACCATTTCCCTCCTACTAGAAAACACACACACTTTCTGTTTATTTACATCTAAATCACACAGAGGATCATTTTATATCTTTATTTTAATTTGCTGTGGGAGATCATCTGTTTGTACTGGTCCTGTTTGTGCTGCTTTTTAAATGATTTTTAAAGGATAAATGAGGCTTCCTAGAGGGCAAGTAAACTCATGATCTCACATTGTCAGTAGAAGGGACTTCCCAAGGTCGGAGTAAACAAACAGAGGGACGCCCGTTCCATTCGGAGTTCGTTTATTCAATGCATCACACTGGGTCATTGTGTTGAACTACAAGAGTGGACAAACATTTGACACGGCCTCTGAGAACAGTTAAAAGCACAACACAGGTTTCACACAGACACAAAACGAAATCAAACAGGAAGAGGCCCCTCGGCTTGTTGTCAGGTCCACCATCGCTTTGAACATCAAGTCGTCACATGGATTGTTTGCAAGTTTTTTATTATGTGCAGTTAAAAAAGTCCAATCTTGAATTTGCCTTCTCTGCAGCCAGTCAGAATGCCGCCCTCCAGCAGCTTCATGAAGTCAAGTTTGATCTGGAAAAAAACAACAAATCCATCGCTTAAAAACTGTGTTCAGGCGTCTTTTAAAGTATAAACATGTACAAAATATGCTGCTTTGAATACTAATTTGTTTCTGATGTGCTTTTTACTTAATGACCCAGTCTCTATAAACATATGCAAACTTTTGCATATTTCCACATTTATTTTAAAGGTTTAACTGCTGAACACAAGATGTGTCTTGCTTCACCAATACAAATAACACATTTTTTTTTTATGTGCAGTGAAGGGTGCAAGTTTCCATATAACTTGTTTTAACACTTTCACTTTCAACGACACAAGGCAAGGCCTGGATGTTGGGCAGCAAATCTTTATTATTGTCATTATGAATTCATCCTTCCATCATCAGTACAATGTCAGAATGATTCATATTATAAATGAATTCCAGGACTTAAAATACCTGCTTATACTATCAAATACTTTATTAAGTCATCTTATGTGTTTGGTCAGAGGAAGCTAATTATGTTTTCAGTCCAGCAGGGGGCAGTAGCTCACCTCAGGAATGTCGACCATCCTCCTGAGCTTCTGGTCCCTCAAGTTCCAGTCCAGAACCACGTACCTCAGTGACTTCAGGGTCAAACCATCTGATAACAATAAGCAAGAGTTTCCACAGATTAGGACGATTTAAAAAACTTAAAATTCAAACAGAATCTATTATGACGTGACCTACCTTTCTCGATGAGAGCACTGATTCTGCCTGGTGTCCCCACGCCAATGTGTGTGACGCCTTTCTGCAGCAGGTTCACCTGCTCCTCAATCTGTACAATAGAAAGACACACGTACAAATACGTTTCTGGTAAAACTGTTCATTGCACAGAATCCACAGGCATCATAACAACCATGTGCCATCTCCAGTACCTTGATATGTTTTGCAAACAGTTTCATTGCTTTGGTTTCACCCTTGAATGTGGTCAGCTGCCTGTGAATTATATAAACAAACAGCACCATGTTAGGTCTGATTAAAAGCTGGAGAGTTCAGAATGTGTCGCTGTGTCACTTACTTGATGAGCTCAATGGCTCGGAGAGCAGAGCTACAGACGATGAGCAGGATCACAGAGCTCTTCTCAGTGTGCTGCTTCTGAATCTTTGCCCATTTGGGACAAACTAATGATGAAAGTTAAAAAGAATATGAAACAAAAATTAAATGTGTTTAGAAGTAACAGATGACAAAAGATCCACCAAAAGGGAACTTAGAAGCATCACTGACCAAGTTTGAGGTAAGAGGAGAGGGTGTGCGTCAAGTCGTTACTGGACAGGAAGCAGGAGTCTGGAGCATATGGGAGGACAGACGGTGACCTTGGTGAATCAACACATCAGCAGATATCGACTGAACCTTCGAGCTAAAGGGGACTGGAGCCCTGACTCACCCTGGAGGGTCAGCTCCTCCTGTTCGATCACAGAGCGCTTGTCTGAGAAGTAGAGAGAGACCATGCTTTGCAGGTCCGCCGCACAGCCCGGCTTCGGCTCAGAGGTGGCCAACACGTCTGTGATGGTCTTCTTCTTCTTCTGCAAAACAAAGTAGGATTGGATGCAATACTCACCGACACTTACTGTGTTCACAACTGCACTGAGCAACAACTGCTGCTTCTCTTTGCAGCAGCAGGTGTCGCCACTCTCACCTTCCTCTTTTTCTTGGGTTTAATTGACTTCTCATCCTCAGTCTCTGTCTTTTGAGGGATTACACACTGACTCTGTGATGAGAGTACAGATAGAACACACATTTCAGGCAAGCGATTGATATGTTGAGAATGTATTTAAATAAAAAAAAGGTGAAAGAAACATCATTCCATGAGAGAAGTGACAAATTTCTAGTTGCGTTTTCCAATATTTTGCATGAGACAGCATTTAAACTCCATCAAGATGCCGCACACTACAAAATTTAGATAAAATAGCATTCTAGGCAGTTTTTTGGATTCACTCGTTGATTTTCTGAAACATATTTGGCCTGATAACATAAGTTTTCCCTCATTAGTAGTTTGAAATAAACATGTTTTTTGGATAAATGTTAAGTTACCACAAACTAGAGCCTTTTAGAGCATCTGTGGTTCATCTCTTTGTGATTGTAGCAGACTTGTTTTACATTGTTATTTTTATTTCAACTATTTCAAAGATTTGGTCTCATCCAACAGCTTCCACTGCTGCTTTTGTAGAAATACCTCTACAACAACTCAAAAACCAAAGACAAAACTGTATTGAGGTCTTGATGACATTATAAAGTAACTTTGGTGAAAGTTTTTTGTACTTCGATATTAACTGTTATAATCACGCTTAATACTGTTATTTTTCCAATACCGGAAGGTAAACTGTTTAGATGAAGAAGAATCTGAAAAAGAGCGTAAACAATCTGAGAAGAAAAGAACAATCTGAGACCAGTCAAAGTCACAGTCCCCAAAAAAAGTTCAAACTTGGTAAGCTTGTATCCCTGAATTGGGATCCAAGGCACATGGAATGTGGGTGACATGGTTTATCATGTGTGAAATCAGCACTCCCAATTGCATTGTGTGAGGATCTAACACAGAATAAAGATCTACTGGGTGAGCAGCTATGACATAGTAATAACACAACACATTTGATACCTCTTCAATCTGTTTCTTCTTCTTAGCTTTATCTGTAGTCTCAGTTATCGTTTTCCTTTTCTCTGGTTTTGTCTTTGTGATAATTTTGTCTGTCGGAGGTATTTCTTGTTCCGTCACCTCCTCCTGCTCCGCCTCAGATGCATCTGAAAATGAAAGAGAGAGTGATGTTCTTTATTTATCTGGACTCATGGAGTTAAGGTTTAATCTGCAAGATGATAATGTTTGGATGAGGCAATTCAAAGCAAAGACCATATTTCAGATCAGTAGAAACCAGGCTTCGCTTGAAACAGAAATGCCTGACCACCAAGACATCTGGGATCCAGACAAACTCCCCTTCGATACAAGCTTACAGTGCTACAATCTGTTTCCATAGTTCCATAGGCCCTAAACCACAGATTTTGTGTTTGCAAATCATTTCTCAGAATGTTTGTCCAGTACACATTTCAGTCACGACAGGGAAACAGAAATACACAAAAGTGACTTGCGATAACAACAATGCAGCAGAGCTCAAAGCATCTGGTTATATTTAGCCTCCCCGCTGCTACCACTTCTCAGTGCATACCTCTGGTTTCATGCTATGATGTCATGCTCAGACCTTTTGATATATACACATGCTTGTTCAAGATACTTTAAAAACAGATGCCAGAATGAACTCTGCAATAAATCTGCAGGTTTTATTGCACTGCCTTGGCCTAAAAAAAAAGTGCTTTGACTAGTTCTTTCTGTGATTTTTCAATATCAAAGAACAAGCAGGCCGACATTGACTCTATGGACAAAGGCTAAAATTCATTTAGGAGAAGTTTCAATTAGTGACATCACAACAGGTAAATGACTGTCGTGAGGTCATAGATTGGAGAAAAGGCCAGAGGAACTAAACTGTCCAGCTCCAAGCTGTAAGTCTGAGTTGAAGAAGCAGGACATTTCTGACAGTGACAATTTGAACTTAAGGATAAGTTGGTTGGTTCAATGAAGTTGGTAGTAATTTGTTGACAGAAAATGAATCCATGACTATTTCATGGTCAGTCAATCATTCTAGTATTCGAGTATTTGTTAAGCAAACTGCCAAAGGTTTCTTGTTGGACCTTCTCCAAATAGACTGCATTACTTTAGACTATAGAAACTTTGGATGTTTCAAAGACAAAATGATTTGATTGAAAACAAAAATGCCAGAAGATACATTTCTAGTTATAACCCTATAAGATGATGTGTCCTTCTTGGTGAAAGATGTACAGAAGGGCAAGAACACTGCAGCAAGCCATGTCCAGTTGGAAGTTCTATCAAAATCAAAACCCAACATTAATTAACATGTGGTTTTCTATGTATCTAGTTTTATTTAATGAGAACATCTCGAAGTACGGCAAATATAGCTTTAAGGCTTTTTATCAATATGAATACAAGGCATTTGGGGTAACCATGCTAACCCAAGTAGCAACCCAGCGTAACATTTTCCTCAGATTTCCTATCCCCCAAATTATTCATCCAATCCTTATAAACAAACCCATCAACTGTTTAGTTCTCCTTTGGTGTCATCTTTGGCAACAACCATGTAACAGACAGATATTGTGACAGATGGATGGGGGATCTTTGTCCACTCTTCCGCTCTCATTCTCCCTCAGGTCTTAATCTTTCTTAAATTCAATAACCACTCCCCTTCATCCCTCACTACAAGACCTTTACTCTGCATCTGTTACAGTCAACTGTCAAGGCATACACCCCTTGTGCTGAAAGACCACCCCAATATTGATGGGCCAAGCCAACCATTCACCAGTCGCTCTCTCTTTCCTCTGCTCCTCATTCCCATCATGTCATTTTCTCATTCTGTACTGTTGGAGGGAAAGTGAGGCGCCAATGACCAAGGAAGAGAGGACGAAAATATACGATTAATTACAGATGTGAGGAGGACTAATCAAAGACAAGACCAAGCCTATAGATGACCAGAGAGCTGCCCATCTGCATCAGGTCAGTGTTTCCCCCCCTCGCTGGTATTGACAATGGTCATCTTAGTCTGGCTTTGGTTTCACTGTGTTCTCTAATTAATGAGGATATACAAACAGCATGGTATTAATCTTTACATATTTAAACTATGAACCAATAAGAACATATATCACAACATTTATCCAATAGACATTTTTAGTGATGATCATCATCGTAAAATGTTTAGCTTATAAGAAATAAATCTTACAATTAATTCATCTTTCGGATGTTATTTGAATCTAGAGGTAGAATGTATGTGCCTGCATTGACAGTAAAAAATCACCTGTCCCCGGTGCTCTGTGTTCAATGAGCTGTGATAAACTCAAGAAATTAACCAAACTGTCAGATGACTGGAAGGTGCTGACAGGGCAGCCACACTGACGTTAAGTATTAAAACTCATTTCTCACCAATAGTGCAAAGAAAAAGGGTGATGAGCTGCTGATTCAGCATTTGTTTTGATTCGTTTTTCGTAGGGAATGGGCAGTTAGAATAATTCATCAATGTGTGTGCGCACCTAATAAAAGGAAAGCACATCCGGTATGTTTACATAGATATGTCCGTGTCACCAATTTGAGAGTTGGTTTCCCTTGGGGATCAACGCTGTCTCAACATTTAAATATGAAAAGCCTGTGTAGAGGAGAAGGATGGCCATTCGAGGGTCGGTTGACCAAAAGAACTATGGAATATGATATATGTTATACTCTGTAGAAATAACTCTTAATTTCCTAATTTACTGTGTGTTTCCACTAAGGCCTATTTACTGTCTGTCAATGTGTTATGTTTAAAGATGTCCTTGTTTGTTATGTTGTTATTGTCTAATGATGTGTAGTGTATGCAAGGTGTTGCTCTTTTCAGATGTGAGTTAAGGGGGTGAATCTGAATATAAATGTGCAGTGTTTGGAATTTCCCTGTATGAGGTATTAAACTAATTAATTAACTAACAAGTAATCATAAATCCATTTATATTTTTTAATTACAAATTCCTCTTTTTCTCCTGGTCTTGGGGGAAAACTATTTCAGCACATCGAGTTAAAATTAAACCAAAATAACACACATGGATAGGTTCTAGAGGTAAAGGAGGTTTCGGGTTAAGTTATTAATTAAAACAGACCGATAATATACTAGTTAATATCACAAAGTAGCGCAAATGTTGTTTGGCAGTCTTTAAAGATTTCTAATTGAAACTAGCACATGATGATAGCCAATGACCCCATCATGCACAGTTACAAAAGCGTGCTAGTCAATTCTTTGCTGGCCACTAACTAACAACCATCGACCCAGGTATCACATATTTTACTAGATATTATAATCTTGATATTCAGTTATTTGTCAGTGGACAGCTGTCTTTACTGAAGACAGGGTAAGAGAATCAGAGTACTAGACTAATAATTCCTGGCTATTACCTTTATCTTTGTATATGCTGTCAAAGGGGATATCTAACTTTTCTGAAGTCTGAGGCCCAAATTTATTTCAAGTACAATCTGCAAATTCAGTCTGTTCGCAATTAGCACCTGACTTCTTAGAGCCTAGCGAAAATGCACTCAAAGAGGCACATATGATCATCTACTGATAAGTCAACCAAAGAGAGGACGATGCTCCTGCCAATGGTAAGTCTTAAAGGACTTATGCGTCTGGACATACATCATCTGTAAAGCAAAACAGTCCATCGTTCTTAGGAGGTTTCTAAAGTGAAGGAGGAGGGATGAACTCCAGTTTACATCATTTTCTGACAGTAGTGTCGTCAATCATGCCAGTACATAATTTTACATAGGTCTTCAATTTGGTTGAGTTACATTACATTGAGTTCAAGCGACTGTGAAGGCCACAGCAGGCGATTTGCCTCATTTTCTTACTCATCAGAACATTCAGTGAATGCTTGCACCCTGTGGATGTCAGAATAGCAATATTACACTCAGTATATCTTGTTAATTTGCTGTGGCCTTCTTCTATGTCAGGGTTGGGGGACATGCAGCCTCGTTGGGCCGCTAGACTGTTTGATCAAGCCCCCGGTCGGAATTCATAAACACCAAAATACTCTCATGAAAGCAATTACATTTCTTCTGCAAAAAAATGCAGATAGTCACATTTTCCACAGCAAATGGACAAACAATTTGTGTTGAAGTAAAAGACAGGCCAGCCAGTGTGCCTAGTTTGTGGGGACATGCTCGCAGGGATGAAAAAGTCCAATCTCAAGCCTTATTCTAACTGGAAACACACAACTAAACTGTTGTGAGGACAAACATGCTTGGATAAAGTTAACTTCCTGTATAATAGTGCATGTACACATTGTTGTCCAATGCAATATCTCAGGAAATAGAAACCTAAATTAGAACAGGAAATAGTCGCTAACATAAAGGACTATCACTAGTCAATTATTATTACTATAAAACTAAATATTTTTATATGAGAACAAGTCGACATATTTCTGCAAGGATGCATCTACCTGCCATGAGCCTTTTATTCATCTGCCAGGACGTTTCTGTCTACATCATGCATCAAAGTAGCAGCACCTGTGTTTTGATACAAGCGAGCGCTTAGCATGCAAGATTAATGTCAGAACAGCAGTTTGAAAGATGGATTGGGGTAAACACTCAAATGTCTGGCATTGCTTTGACAGAGAAAGGGACAACAAGGCTAAATTACATAAATGCAGGTGATTAGCTGCAAGTCAGGTTACGGCTTAAATCTATCTATTCCACATCTAGATATTAAAGTTATCTAAATATTTGATCCCTTTAAATTTTTTTATTTTAATGGAAAATCTGAATCAATAAGAATTGGAACTAAAATTCTAACGTGCACAACTCTGAGCTGAATGAGTGGAGGTTGTGACAAAGACATTCCAAATCCAATAAGTAAAACAGCAGCGAGGAAAAGTGTAGTCTAGAGAAAGCAGAAAGTGACCATGAGAAAACCACTATCTTCACCGTCTCCAAACACTGATTCCCAATATACTCCATGCCACTGTTGATCTAAATGGTGTAGGAGGAAAAGAGTATCCTTTTTAATGCATATGGAGCAATGCGTTTACAGCTCAGATAACCAGAGATCAATGAAGTCAAAAGCAGTTGAGAGAAATCACATGAAGGCAAATGGGGCTTCCTGCTCATCTTTAATGGGATATCAATAGAGGCGACAGCTTTTAATGGATTGGTCAATGGGGGTGACTTGATTTAATGAAGATTAACTGTCAGGAACCAGGAAACAGAGCATGTTTCAGTTCCACACAAAGGCTCTCAGATTTGGTTCTGGATGATGGCCTCACTCATGTAAACTGGCGATTTGCCAACACGGCTGCTTAAAACATTGTCGGCCATGACCTCAAAAGCTCTTAATCACCGCTGCAGCTTAAACTATTAGTCCGATTAAAGATAACACACTGGCCTGTGCTGGGGGGGACGACAAACCAAGACGTCCTAATTATTTACAGGCATGTCCATGCCCAAAGACACTGAGTAAGTTATGTTGTTTTATTTTTTTTCTAATGATTCATTCCATTAAAACCATTGTCAGCAGGCCAATGCAGCACTTGTGTCAACAATCAATCACTCATCTCAAGACATGTCTTGGGAGTGGTGTGGCTGGGTGTAGCACTCTATGGTTTTGGAGGTTTGTAGCTTTTGCTTCTATAAGCAACAATTTGAGCAGGTGTTATTGTTAAATCAATGGGGACTTAAGGCTGCAAGCACAAAATCAAGTGCAGTATAGTGACAGACTCAGTGCTAGAGGATGCCTGGCCATTCCAGGAAATTACTGTGCCAGTAATAGGACTACAGCATTTATTAAAAATGCTTGGGTACCGCACTTCAGAGACAAAGCCATTGTTCAATCTGCTGTCTCTGTAGTGGGTGAGTTGAATTTAATACCTACAAATATTAGAAACTCTGAAATTTCTGCGATGTTTAAAATCAGCTTTAAACCTTGGCTTCAAACAAATCAGTCGACCAATGATGGCCCAGTGTTTATCATAAATTATTTATTTATCTTAGGACTTTTATGTGTTGTGCTTTTTTATGTCATTTATTTGCTGTTGTGAGATTTGTTTTTCTGTACCTGCCCAGGGATAACAGCTGCAAGTTATCTACTAGCCGACTCTGGTGCAATTAGTTTTAATTGTGCAATGTCCCTGCAAAATGAAACAATAAAGATTAAACATTTAAATGAAATGGCTACAAATCCACCTCGCCTCCCACATTCCAACCTCTTACTGTTGGATGCTGCTCTTGTTAGTTTGTTTGAATATATATTTTATATACACATAAACATTCAAAGCTTAGACATGACAAAGGATGCAGGGATGGAGCATGACCAGCAGGAGGAGTATTGGATGCTCAGACAGACAGTCATAAAATGAACAGTCCTAAATCTCGCATAAATTATTTTATGGTCTTTTGGTTGATAGATCTTTGTGGTATCTCCTGATTCATATTGGTCCGTGCTGACATTCATATGTTGAAGCGATGCCAATCCTCCCTGCCAGACTGTGATAGCAGCCCCTGATGTCCTCTCCTCGCAGGAGATGCTAATCACAGACACAAGGTCATGTACAAAGGCATAACTCAAAGCTTTTAAGCTTTCACAAGCACCAAACTAGGAAACCCTTTTCTCACCTTAACATTATATTGTAACTTGTGTAATGTGGGTAGTGTTGGCCAAAAGTAGTTGGGTCTGCCAAACTACAGCTTAAATAATCAGGTTTTGGCCCCTCTTGTCCTGTTCGCATTATAGATCTGTCTCCTGTCCCATTTACTTTTTTTGCACAGGGCTAATCCTAATTCTTGCATCTATTCCTCTCTCGCTCTCTACCCCTAGTGGCAAGTATCACATGGATGATATTAATAACACTGTGCTCATCCTTCATTCTCTATCGAACATCAACGTAACACTGATGTAATACACATGCAATCTAGCATATGATATCAGAGTAACAATAAAGACCATATTTTATTACAGCACACTTCCAAAATGGTTATTTAAATTAGTACTACTATGGATGCGTTTAGGTTAGAACAACTTCATTAAAACCTACTACCGCTCTAGCCCAGCCAACACCACTATATTATAGACTTCAAAGATCACTTCAGCTGTGTGATGGCACTACAGCGTTCTCTTTCTTCATAGATCTTTTGAGTGGGGAAATATTTGATTTCAAGTGGAGCCAAACGCTCTGATCAAAATGAAGCCTTTAAATAAATTGATAACATAAGAAAATGTTTGTTCTCTTTCATTAACCTGAACGTTTTGCAAACCTTTGGCACTTAGCAGTACAGACAGCAGAAAAACACATTCACAGCTGGTGCTCAAAACTTCTCAAAGACGATACAAGGGAAATGAGAGCCAAAGTCAAATATTGAACACTTTCTATTAGGCACATCTAACAAATTGGCACTAAAATACCGTTATTAAACCCTTATGACAAAGACATGTAATTGAGGCTTTTAGTTTGTTTAGTGTATATCAGCAAATTTATGTTTATGTCTGTGAAAGGCTCATATCTGCAGGTTTTTAACCGGCAAACTGACTTTATTTAATACAAATTTTCTGGTAACGTAAATGATTTTGCAATTGCCTATTCAGCATCTCCAGCTTTTTTTAGCTGGCTTGCTACATGTATAATTTCTCTGTTAAAACACTCTTACCAACCATGCCTGCAATACCGTACTGCTGCCAAAACATGCATCAGCCATACAGATGAATTACAGGGTGCTGTGCCAATCTGACCCTGGAAACTGGAGGCCAAGGATGACTCCAGGGCACAGACGGAGCCAGCCTCCCATGACAGGTGGATCCAAAGTGGATATGAGCTGCCTGCTGGGAATGGAAAGCTAGAGCAGGGGGTCTCAAACCAGAATTATCTGGGGGCCACAGGCCAGGTTGTTTGCTCCTACAGGAGAGGAGAGGCATTCAGAGTAAAATTTTCGGCGATTTTAGAAAATAAATCTGAACCATTTTATTCACTCCAGCGATGAACCACTACCAAGCATTTACAGAGCAGTATGCTTGGTAGTGCTTGGTAGAGAAGAAGTTGTTTTATTGTCTCTAGGGATGGGCATAATTAATCGACGATCGATTAATTGATCATTAAGAATTTCGTCGATGAAATAATTTTTGCCCTGAACGCAGCACAGCGAGGATGTTAGCAGCCCAGTGCTAGCCTCTGCTCCGCTGCTTGGCTTCATGTCCGCACACGGACCGTCAGTCCACGCGGAGGGGAACCTGGACAGACTCTGGTCTGGGAGAGGGGTTCCGGGAGTGAGGGTGTGACAACAACCGGACTGAGAGATCGAGAACCGTCAAATCAAGCTAGCTGTCAGCGGCTAGCTGCTGCTCGCTCATCGGGGCTAAAGAGTACAGCAGCGCTTATTTTCAAGTGTAACCATTGAACGGATTCCGTTTAACTGCCACAAGAGTTGTTCATCTTGTATTAAAGGCCATAATGAGGAAACACGCTGTGTTTTTTTATATTTTCACAGCATTTTTATATAGCCTATAAATAGTGAATTTTAATTCAAAAATATTAATGATTAATCGAAAATCGATCGTTAATTCTCCCGACGATCGATTCAGACCATTTAATCGAATGCCCATCCCTAATGGTCTCTAAGATCCACTTCCTACAAGTGGACTGAACTTGTTGCAAATCATATAGTTTATAGTTGTTCCAAAAAGACACTGGGGGACAGAGTGAAAAGCTGGCTGTGATAGAGGTAAGGGATGTGAGACTGTTAAAAACCCAGGATAGTTACACATATTTTAAGACAGACTCTCGAGACAGACATTGAGGTTGTTCAGTGAATGTTTAAATAGTGTAACAAATGACAAAAGAGATCTAGAGAGAGATATTTTATGCCTGGCTCTCCTTCTCACAATTTGACGTGTGTGTGAATGTCAGATTGTCAGTTTGAAAGAAGTTGTCAAAATGGTTAGACACAACCTATCTGCATATTCTCACATCTATACCTCTTCTACACCAAAACTTGCAAGTAAACCTTCTAAAAAAGGATTGACTACTCTCATTCCCCCCCCCCACAATGAGTCACCTTCGATTGCACAGGAAACCAACACATCGGCAATCAATTCATGATTTTCACCACTATTCATGTTAAGACCGGCCACCACTAGTAAATGTGTTCTTTGTTTAGATTATCAAACAATGAGTCATCGATGTTTGTTTCTGGGTGATGGTGGTAGCGTTAGCAACATGGGTTTCCAGTGCCCTTTTATGTAAACAGGAGGGATGCAGCCATGGGAGGTGCAAATAAACAGAGGCAGCCAGCCACATGTGTGGCAGCCAGCCTGCCTGCCAGTGGACAGTCCTCGGTGGGGCAACCCTGGCAACCATTATTAAGACTGCTTCTGGCTTCATCTGAGCCATCTGTTAACTTAAGGAGGTATTTTCACATGCCTGGCATTATGTGGGAGGGTGCTTACACATCAGTATACATGTGCTTGTCTAGACAATACGAACACACCAAAGAAAGAACACTGTCTGAGCCATGTCATCTGAGTGTGTGTACCTGTGTGTGTGTGCTTACGAGTGTCTATGTTTGTACTTGAGACAATTTCTAAATGGTCAGTCCCTATCAGTGTTAGTCATTTGAAGGCCAAGTCGCACGTGTCTCGGCCTGACTTCCCACATTCGCAACACCACTGAATGGGTAGAGATAAAAAGGATATACAGCACAGTGAAGTACACAAAAAACACACCAGAACTCAGACCAACACAGATACAATGTGCCAAAGATTATCAACTCACATGTCTTTATCTTGATGTGCATCAGGCCTTGAAGACAGAGACTGTGTCTCTGGCTGCTTTGCTGTTCAGGAAAATAGTTTCTCACAAGCATCAGTAAAAACTTCTGAGGAGATCTTAATGATCTTAACTGCACTAAAAAAACACAACTGTTACCACATCACCCAATTGCATTTCTCAACTTCCACAGGGCAGGACGACAAAAGGGCGGTTTTTAATGATCTTAAAAAAGTCGAACAAGATCTTGGGAATTAGAGGCGTTCATGGCTTATGTGTGAGCTTGGCCGAGAGAGGCTGAGCTGAAGAACAGTGAGAGATGACATCATCTTTCACTAATATGAACCTGCTTGCTTTCTCGCTCTAAAACTGTGTTGCAAACATTGAGTTAGAGAAAGCTGGCAAGCTGACGCTGTTTAGCTGGTGTGATTTGCTTTAATAACACACATACAAATGGTACACATATTTAGCCTTTACGTATGTGGTCAGTAATCAACTTCCTACTTTTGGCAACTATTTGTACTTTTGTCTGCCAAGCGGACAGTGATTGCTGTCATTGTGCCAAGACTATGACATGACATAAGCCTCATAAAGTAATGCCAGGCGCACACTTATCCGTTTCAGCAACATTAAGGGTTATGACAAGATGCCTCCTGACTTTGGATTAGCTTCGAATGGTTTATATAATCTGCATCAGCCTGTCGCATATTAAGGCCACATAATAACCACTTGTGCTGTAAGGATACAATTCATGAACTTGTGTAACCTCCTTGATCAGAAGCACAACATTTCTCTTTTCCCCTTATTCAGCTGACAGCTCCAATCTTTTCCAAATCTCCACTTCTTTCTAGGCGGGCCAGAGAACACGTCCCTACTTTCGTAAAGGCAGCAAAATGGTTTCTTGGTTTCAAAATTCAGATATGATCATAAAAACAGCTTGCATAGTATATTTAAGGTTAAGTAATTATTCTACTTGTCACACAAGGCCAGAGATGAGGTAATCACTGTGTTGAAATCAGAGAAGATAGATTTGGCTCTCCTTGGGGCCCAGTATGGTTTCAGCGGACCGGAAAAGGTGCTCCGAGCCCTGCAGAGAGACTCCATCCAGGCCCAGCAGGACCACCTGCAGGATGTGTACGAACGACCAATTGCTAAGGTACCAACACAAAAAAACCTAGACACCATATGGAGCGGTTAATCAAATTTAATGAGATGAATGCATTACTGTCTGACAAAAGAGCTTCTAATACTTCTGCTTCATTGCACAATCTTTTTTTTTTCCTGCACTACAGGTGTAGCATGTGCTGGATCTGTTCTTTGCCAGTGACAATGCATCTGTCAACTGTAGCATTGTTTTTGCTTGTTTTCTACTAATCTACATCAACCTCCCTGACATCAATTTGTGTGATGACTATTTCTTAAGGGGGATATAATTTTTCTGAGTGACCACGGCCTTACTTCAATGAAATACCATCTACAACAATGGTTATCGAGGTGAAGGTTTTAAATCTTGAAGGCTCAACAGACCACAAACTATCTGCATTGAATATACATCTCTGTCAATTCATCTTTTAAAAATTACAAGTTATGCAAAGATGCATGAGACAGGTATTGGGCTATTAAAGTAATAATGGAAGAGCTTGAGTTGCCATATTTACATGTAAGCACTACTTCCTCACCTTGAACAACCCTTCTCCTGGTCAAGGTACACCAATATTTTCTTCACATCTGACAACTTCTGTGTTTTGTTTCCTATTATCCCTCAGGTCAACCAGTTGCTGGAAGCCCAAAAGCGTTCATCCAAACTGATGCTTGAACAGCTTGCAGAGGTGTCCCACTCTCACAGTGTTGCCCTAAACAGGCTAGAAAAGCAGGAGAGAAGCCACAGGGCTTTTATCCATAGGAGCAACTGCCTTACAACTCTACTTGAGGACAGAGAAAGGTTGGTGCACCAGACCCTAGCGGCGATTATGTATACCAGAGAAAAACTGCATTGCCTAAATTGGTAGACTGCATTGAAGAAATATCCAGCCATGCCTTTCAGAATCCCTTCTGATGTACAAGAGTTGAGGACTTACAGCTAGAGTAGAAGAGGATAAGGGATTAAAGTATTTCAGCAGTGGAACAAACCAGATCTGAGCCATGTGATGTACACTTAGTCTATGTCGGTTTGCAATGCTCTTATGGCTGAGTGACAGAGAAAAGGCACTGTTGGCTGCTGCATTTATACCAGACAGTGAATGTGACCTCAAGACTGTACATAGACTTATTCCACTCAGACACAGTCCATTACATCCTGGACAGGGTTAGACATTGCGGCCAGCCTGGCTCTGTTCACTCGCCCTTGTAAACACATAAACATGCACTCACATGCAATTACATGTACAGTCTAAATTGGCACCTTGCTCCCAATTTCAACAATACCGCGCAGCAAAGGATAAAGCCTTCTTCTAAACTAAGTAAATGGGTTGAGGGTTTGCTGGTGGTTCTCAAATAGAGAGCACATTTAGCTGTGGACTCTGGAGTATAGCTGAGTCTAATATGAAGGTGGCCACTGGTTCTCATATGCAATTTGAGGCCTACAACAGGGCTGTTGTGTCGAGGTCCATGGTTGTCTCGGCTCATGGACCGCCACAGTCCACTCTGTAATCTAGCTGCACAGAGACTGTATCCATACTGGGCTTGTAGCCTTGGGAGGAGACTAGTTGTCTGCATCTGAGTGCCGATGTGAAAACTCTTTAGTGATCCACACACACAATTTAAGACCAAAAATAGTCATGCCAGTAAAGCGATTAAGTATATTAGAATTCTGACCATTCAAATACAATGTGGAAACCCTAAACATGCACACATAAAGGCTTTGTGGTTCATCTTAGACTAATGATGATTAATACACAAGTAGACAGCATTTCTGTGGTGTGGCGTGCACCCCGTGTGGCGTGTACATTCCTAACTGCTCAAACACATAGGGGTTTGATCTCCCTGCCTGCCCTCCTTTATGTGCCGACAAGATCATCCATCTAAACATCGCAGTTGAATCACATAACACATAACATAAGTATGGGTTAACAGGAATTTAACTTTTGATTTCAGCAAATAGGATTTTTCCCCAAGGTTTCTAAAAAAAAGTTAGAAGAAAGGTGAAGCAAATATGCTCAATTTCATTTTATGCCCAAATTCCACTATTATACCTATAAGAGGGGGTACTTCAGTCACATGGATGTGGTTTAGGTATTAATAGTCTAACCCGGACGGAAAAAAATACTTTTACTTACTATTCTGCTTAGTGGTTGCCACAACAGACCATCACCAACCTCTTTTACCACCTAACCAAGAATTATGTCCAACAGTATGCAGAGAGTTTGCAGATAAAACCACAACAGTACAGTGGGGAATTCAAAAGAAACCCCAGGTTCAGACGTTACAAGGGTTTTTGGCTGTGTTACACCATATGGCAAAGAATTCGGATGATGGAAGGAGGTAAGCAAATGAAAAGCTGCAAAGACATGGCCCCTAGTTTAGCAAAAGGCAGGTGTAATGGATAATGAGGAAATTGCATTTATCAGGATCTGAAAATTCTGTCTTATCGCACAACTCTATCACTGTTGAAGTGTCCTTAAGTAATTCATCAATTTTTTGTGAGTGATTACACTGTGCACCACACAAAATAACATTGGGACTACAAATCTTATAGTGAATAGATTTTAACTGCAATCTTTGTTGTCCTTCCATAGTGTCTGTGATGTAATAGTGTTTGGCTGCTCACCAAAAAAATATTGTTTGAAAGAACGCCAGTGTGCAGGTCACTTTTCTTTTTTATTTCCTCAAAAAGAAATTTCACAAGGTGCAATGTGCACAGCAGATGATCTGTGTTAGCTGTGACGTATAAAGTTAATTCTAGTCACGACATATAATCACTTTATGCCAAGTTTTGATCCCTGTTGCGTGTCAGAGGATGATTACCTCTGCACATCACTATGCAGTAATCTGATTGTTCCAACCTCAGCTATCTGAACATGCTCTATGCCTGCATGTGTTTCCTATGGTCTGTCAATAGGCTGACGACATCTTAGCATTAACTGGACACACATGTTCAGCACACAAAAGACATCCATGCTCTCATCTGTCCACTTGTGTTCTGAATCACAAACACTTCACAGACTCCGTGCTATAGCCCAAAACCACTTTTTAACTCCATCATGTTTTCAGCACCAGATGTGGCCTTCTCATCAATACAGAATGTCATCAATAATGTTTAGGAAAAGAATGCATGTGATCTACAAAGATTATTCTCCAAGACTAAGCCTCGAAAGCAATAATAACAGCCGTGAGCCTGGTTCTAGGCACAGCATTGTTTGGAGCTAAATACTAGAGTGAGCATGCTAACTTGCGCAGTGACAATTTGCCAACATTCTGAAGTTAATCAGGTTCAATGTCTATTACGTTTCACATTGTATTTTTGTGTTTTAGTATCCTAAAAGTTGCTTATTAGCATATATCATAATGAATATCGACGTTAAGTTTGAATCTCCTTTTAAAATTTGACCCGGTTTTGGTTAGAAATAAGGAATCCCCAATGTTAATAGAATACATTGGAGAGGGAGAAATTCATGTTTGTATTCAATTTAAAATACAATCCATCTTATAATTGTTGAGTTATTTCACTCAAAACCACAATCGCCCACCTTATAGTCAGAGGGGAGTTAAAAAGTCAGAGGATTCCCATCATCTTTATATTTCATCCTCTACTGACCATGAATGCTTAATACATATTTAATGGAAATTGATCAGATAGTGGTCGAGACATCACACTAAAAGTCCAACCAGCTCTTGGTGCAAGAAGAAAAGTAAACAGATCATAAAAGTTTAATGAAGTTTACATTATTTACTTGAGAACATGAATATCTGTACAATTGATACAAATCCATTAAATAATCTGCTGACCCAAAGTTGTTCTATCCACCGCTAACACTAAAACATATCCACCATCAGCCAATAATGTATTAAGAGAAGATATCCATAATATACCATAGGAGTCTGGCACCACATTGCTTTAGAGCAGATCTCCTGTGCTCATTGCAAACTGTTGGGACCATTTCCTAACAAGCCTGAGCATATGAGGTCACTTTGGTAATTTCTTCATTTTTATTAAATGCCAACAAATAAAGAGAAGAAAACCGGCACATAGTACATAAGAAGCTCCTTTCTTTTTGCATCTTCTGTAGCCTTTTCCATGACCCAATACAGCAGTGTTTTGAACAACTGGAGGACTTATCAAAGGGAGCAGCTAAAACAAAATGATCTATATCTTAACATTATAACCCTGGTTTAAAATCGGAGATATGGCGAAAGAAGAGAGATTGCTCCTCTCATATAGGGGGGATTTTACACATGGGCAATGTCTGAGGGTTTTCTTGGAAATGCCTCTGAGGAATTGGATCATGCTTGTAATTGAGGACGAGCGGTGCAGATGCCAGCCCCTCCTCTAAGGGACCTCATGAATTCTGGTTTGGGAGTTGGTCTGTGGACAGAAATTGCGAGGAATGAGGCTTTTCTTTCCCCCTCACATTCCACACCAAGAGAAATCTCTCATCTTACAAGACTTTTTCTCACAAAAGAGTCTTCAGAGTCAAGCCAGAATAATTATACAGGTTATTTATATAAATAACCACACCTTCCTTCCCCTCTAGGACCTGTGGCTGATCAGGAGTTTGGAAGTGGTTTTGAATGAAGGCTGGCAAGATCAATTTCTTAATGTGTAAGGTGGAGAGAATTTTAACAGCCTTTCTTCATCTCCAACCATTAGCAGGCTTCGGTTTAAGAGCAGTTTACAAACCACAACAGCACGTGAACACTGAATAAACGGAAAGCAAGAGCAACAAAACTCTTTGGGCTGCGTTTCAAGGCTAGCGTATAAAGAATGATCAAATGGTGTTTATGTAGCTCATAATGAAAAAACGTGTGGATTGGTTTCAAATAAGTCCTGTGATTCAGGTTGGGACGGATTGAGTTTTGACCAAAACCTATGTATGGAAGCAATGTAGTTAAACTTAGGTGCAAATTTTCGCCATTTATATGTTTCACCTTAACGGTAACCTGCAATAAACCACAACTCAGGAAAGTCTGGCAGTGTGCCTAAGGTGCCCATTTTATCTAATGTTGTAATTATTGTTTGTGTTCTGTAACTAACCACTGCAGTCTACTGAGTCACCAGTTGCATTTCAACTTCTTTACTTAAGAGTGAGGAAAGTAACTCCAGATAGGTGTATATTCCTCTGAGTATTGCCATTTTACTAAAAACACTTAGATTAAACTAAGTCTCATAGAGCAGCTTGCATAAATCCTACTTTAGTCAATTTATATCATTAGTGGGGACTAAATATTAGAAACATGGCCCAGTATAATGCAATACTATTCAACAGAACCACAAATTACAGTCTGCAAAAGTTGAATTAGAATCTCTACAACAGTTTCGACAAAACATTACATTTCCATAGCGACAACCCTACAACATTTAACTTTATTCAAAATCAAGACATAGCAATCACAGACCAAAAGAAAGTTGAGATGAAATGTTAACGCATAATCTCTGACTTTAAAACAGGCAGCCAGTGCTGTGCTGAATCAATTAATGGATTAAAGAGAATGCCAACAAAGCACAGACCAGAGGCCTTGCATCATTAACTTGTGTATCTGGCACAGACTGTAACTTTATATATTGAGGCTTGTGAACATAAATGTCCAAAAAGTGAAGTTTAGGCTGCTTTGCAAATTCTTTTGTGATGACAACATGATACAGGGGAAATGGTTCTCCTTTAATTGGGGACTGGATGGGTTTGCTTGACAGAAAGAAATACCACCATCAGTACATTTTGCAGGGAAAGCTGGAACTAGGAGGCACAGGGCTTGACAGTGTTCTCAGAGGGTAACATGCGTCACACACAGACCTACGAGTTTATTTTGTCCTGCAGCTCAAGTAGTACCATCCCCTAGCAAGATAAAATATAATTTATCTTTCTAATAGTGTTCATTCTTGTTGTAACAGACAAGATTATCAGTGAGAATAAGATGAGTATCATCTGTCATTCCTCCCTGCCTCACTGTACACATGTACTCAACTATAGTGCCACTAAAAAAAACGAGTTACAAAAGATATTGATAGTGTAATAGTAAAGATCAAATCGCACAAAAAACTTGCACTCCATACATTGAAGCAACAAAAAGGATAAAAAGAAAGAAATGACAACAAGATAGAGAAGAGGTGTGGGTGAGGGTGAGAGAGAGCGCGGGAGAGCGAAAGAACATATGGATGTAATTGAGGGCCGATGAACTCATGAAGTCATCTCCCAGTCAGGTTATCAGGCCCCAGGCAAAGCAACTCACAAAACATGTCTCTCCTTAAAACATGAGAACATTAACACACACAAACACACACTTGTAATGCAGTTTGCATGCTATTAGATGAGCGGGGACATACTAAATTAGGTTTAGTACTTATGTTGCATGGTTAACATGTTTGCTTGGGCTAATCCCACCACAAACTGAGAGTGTTAGTCTTTTGAGTCTGAATTGTGATTGAAGATTTAGTTTTCTCACACACACAGACACACACTCTGTCCTTCACATTAGCCTCTTTGGCATGGCTGCACAATGACCTCATCTGGAATGGGCTGAACTCCAGTACAAACACACACACACACACACAGTTACACACAGCCGTTGAGCCTGTAGAGTTCCATATAAGGACTTGCTGATGATGTAATGGGCGCCACTGACTGCGAGTGAGACTCAGTGTTCTGAGCACTTCTCATAATGTTTGGTTTTCTGGATGGAATGTCCACATCACTGGGATCTCCGGGAAAGGGAGAGGTGAAAGCTGAGAGAGAATTTATTCTCCGAGGATTTTAAAGGACAGGAGGCCAACTACAGGGCACAGGTAGGAACATTTAAAAACTTGCAAACATTGGAAAAGTGTAAATGTGTAATTAGAAACATTAATGACTTCGAAAACTTTGTAAGTACAAGATGAGCTGTTTGGCGTTAGGTAACCTTTGGGTTATTCTCCATAGATTAAATCGATCCAAGTAAAAGGAACACACACAGAGAAATACATTAATTTAAGTCTCCCTCTGAAACTCTTGCTCTGAAAACTAACACGTTTAATTGCAACTTTTATTCCAACTGCCCAGTTCTTGATTTTTTTAAGAAAACTTAATTGAGAAAGATAAAACGTACAAATAAAAGTGGGACTCTATAAACAAATCTTGCAGTTAAGTTGTGAAAGCTTTTAAACTACTCATAAGAGATGCTGACTTTATCTTTCCAGACCTGTCAACCATTCCATCCAGTTAACCTACAAACATTAAATACAAATGTGCGTTTAGATTTTACACTTAACATCATCTTCCCTACAAATCTTAGCCACAAATATCTCTCCAACTCTCACTTTTCAATTCTACAAGACAAACATTTGGGAACTCAGTATGCAACACTGACAGAAGGAATGGAGCAGATGGATTATTAATAGTAAAAATGTACTGGTGAGAAATGACTCAAGTTCCCCCTCCTTGCATTATCATGACAAAACGTATAGTGTGTATTAAACGCATTTTTACATTGCTGGTATGCATCTGTGGGAATGTGAGGAGTGACAGCACCTCGTAAATGTAGCCAGTCTGTAATTACTTATGGATCAGGGGGGAATTCCTGCCTCACGTAGCTGGAAATGGGGTAGCATGCGAGGTGCACAGAGGGAGGGTGATTGGTCTGCAGTGTCGAGGGTACTCAAGGGTAGACGAACTTCTTAATTAACAAACACTCCCTACCAAGGGACCATCTGCCATGCTAGTCAAAACATCACACATCACGCTGCATGGAGAGAACAGAAAAACATGGGAGTACATGGATACATGCCCATGTTTTAGGGGATTAAAGGTAGGCGTGCGCACACACACTAAAAATAATGTATTCTTGGCTTCTCTAGACGTTGACATAAGGACAACAATGTTTTTCGAATCATTCCTAAAATGAAAATAAACTTTATGCTGGATATAGACAATTAGGGAATTATTTGTGTTTAAAAGCTCCGTTGAAGAGGTTTAGCATAAACATCAGAGAGGGTCTTTGGAGACTGAAAGTAGAGTAAATTACCCAATAAAACTAGACCACAACTTTCCTGTTTCATCAGTGTCATTTGTTTTTTTCTTTACAGACTCAAGCTACTGATTGAAAAGCAAAGAGAATACCAAGGAATAAAGGAGGAGAAAAATGAAAGAGAAGTATCTGCCCTGAAAGAGGATCTGACCGAGCTGAAGTCTTTTGCACTGCTGGTTGTGAAGGAGCAACAGTGTCTGAGTGAGCTGCTGGAGGAACACAGGCATTGTGTCAAAGAACTGACGGCCATCACTGAACACATCAAGCAGGACGTGGGTACTGCTTACTCTCGTGCAAAGGAAGAGGTCAAATCACTCCATTCACCGTTGGAGCACCACAACCAAGTTTCAATCTTCAGCCAAAACAAGATCACCATGACGACCCCAAGTCTGCTGTCAGAGGTGGAGGTACTAAGAAGAAGAGTACTCGAAATGGAAGGGAAGGACGAGGAGCTAATACGCATGGGGGACCAGTGTTGTGACCTGGACCGCAGACTAGCAAGGGAGATCAGCCATGGCCGTAGCCTCAAAGTTGAGGTGGATAACCTGAATGGCAGAATCGGTGGATTGGACAGGATCGAGGAGACTTTAATTAAGAGCAAACAGGACCATAGTATTCTGAAGAGCAGCTTGGAACGAGAGAGAGAGGTTAGCAAGGCATTGTCGAGTGAGCTTGATAATTTGAAAGTCAAGGTGAGAGAGCTTGAGGGAGCTGAAGGACAAATGGAAAAGAGTGAGGCAATGATTAGACAGGACCTGGCCCAGCTCAGGTCACTCACTGTGGCTTTGGTGGAGGACAGGAAGACCATGGCTGAGAGGCTACGGCAGGCTGAGGAAAAACTCAACAGGAAGGAGGGCAATAGACATGAGCAAAGCGTTACGTCAACAATGACAGAAAGACTCAGAGAGGAGAAGCAGCAGGCACTGAGGTCTCAAGCAGAGTTAGAGGGAAAGCTTAAGGACATAGCAAAGGAAAAAGATGAGCTCCAAGATAGACTACAAACAGAGGAGGGAAGGAATATAGAGCTACAGAATAAAGTAATAATAATGAAGAGAAGATTGCAGGTCTTGGAAAATAGGAAGGAAAAAGAGGAGAAGTACACGCACGGCTCTATTCCAAACAACATAAGCCATCACTGCCAAACAGAGGACAACCAAGTCAAAGAACTGACCCAGGAGCTGGACAGGCTGCGAAAGAGACTCCAGGACAAGGAGGTGTTTGAGGGTGAACTGTTGAAGGTGGAAGAGGACTTTGAGTCCCTGGAAGAGAGGTTCAAGGATGAACAGAGGAGGTCTAGGGCTCTAACAGAGGAACTAGAGCTGGCAAAGAGGGAGCTTTCCAGGTATGAGCAGGCAGAGAAGCCAGATATCAACCAGGAACACATTCTCCTTTGTCGTCTTCAGAAGGAACAGGTTAAGTCCAGACTCTTAGCCAGAGAAGTAGATACCCTGAAGGAGAAACTCCAGAAGCTGATGGGGACTGAATCATCAATCTGCAGGGTGCAGACAGATCACTCCTCATTGCAGAGGAAGTTGACCCAGCAAGAGGCCAGGAACAGAGAGCTGGCCAGAGAGATGAAGGAACTGAGTATTGAGCTGGACAGATATAAACGAATCAAGAATCTGACACCTGGTAGTAACAGAAAACTCTTTTCAGACCTCCATCAGACCACCAAAAAGGTACAAACTGATCAAGAAGACAGCCAGCCTCCTGACTACAGTGAGCACAGCGAGAAAGTAGATGATGAAAACGATGACAAGGACCCGAACCACAATGCACAAGTCATAAACAGAAGAAGCTCTCTTGACAGTAACCTCAACAGCTTGAACAGTGCAAATAACAACATTTGCCAAAACAGCAGCCATTCTGGCAATGGCATAGATATGCACCAAACAGTTAATGGGGAGGTGATGATGTTAACACACACACGAGGGCAGCCCTTGCACATCAAGGTAACACCACATCATATACTCAACACAACGACGCTTGAGATTAGCAGCCCCACTGGAGACACAGCTCCATCATACACCAGCACGGCTGTCATCCCAACAAGTGGAGCTTCACCCAAGCAGAGAATTACCATCATCCAGAGCTCAGGTCTGCCTGTGGTAAATACTAAAACCCCCCCATCAAGCCCTGACCGCACCTTCTCCCCGCTTCACGGGACAACCATAACTCGAGTGTTAACTCCAAATTCATCACGCTCTGTGACACCTGACCTCAATGGCTCCCCCATTCAGATCGTAACAGTCAGGACCTGTTCTCCAGAGCCAATGGAAGCGGCAAATCAGGCTGTTTTTTGCAAGAGTCCGGAGTGGCAGAATGGCTGGCACCATCAGAAGTCCAATAGTGTCGACATAAGTCCCAGTATCATCACCACGGAGGATAACAAAATACATATCCATCTAGGGAGCCCATATATCCAGTCTCTCAATGGTACGACCCACAGCCTCCCACAACCTGATGGAGCGTACTATGTTCGACATGAGCAAAGGACTCAAGTACTCGCCAATGGCTGTCAGGTCAAAGGTGCTGCAAAGATTGCAAGTAGCATAACTATATCCCCTGGTAGCTCTTCGGCCTCACATTCCTCATATAATAATACAGTAAGTGGCCTTTGTGACTAGGTGAAAGTACAACATACAGGTTTTTCAATTATATTCCTGGACTACACAACTATAACCACATCCTCCTTTCATTGATAACCAAAAATTAGTTGGTTTTAGTATCACTGACAATATAAAGATTTTTCAAAGAGAATTAGATAAAAACCTGTTTTTTATAATTAGTATTTAGTGTTTATTGTTTGTTTGACATGTGTGTAGTACCTATCCAAGAGCTAATTGAGATATCATTGCAATCAAATGCATTATGTACTTTTCATAAATTTTGTGTTTTGTTAATGTTTTTTTTCTGTTCATTAAAATCATTTCTGTTGTTTTTACTTATTCAACTTGAACAACATTGAGGATTTAATATCAAAGGTCGCTATGCAAATAAAGTGTCTTTTTCACTTTTACCTTTAAAAAAAATCTTGATTGCCACTTATTCTGACACAGAAGGTTGAATATTTGACACATGCCAAACTTCGGAATGCATAAAAAAGTGACACACAAATAGTTTAATTTATTTGATTACTTTATGAAGACTTCTGATTTTCTTTATCAAATGTTCTACATGGGAAAATGGCCAGTGTTTTCCCATGCATTTTAACCTTCGCTTGCTAAAATGCTCTGTAACACATGCAGCTAAATATTAAAGAAGGATGCAGTTGACAAATATAATGGAAAATAAATAGATGCAGCAAATGATTTTTTGAAAAAAGAACATGAGTGTGCATCACTGAAGGCGAGCAGTGGTAATGAAAGCAATATAAATAATCCATTTTGGTGAAATATAAAGTGTGTTCAACTTAAAACAACAGATAGTCTTGAAAACAATGTTAGAATAAAACAATCTTGTATTTAGTTCAGCCAAATTTTTTTAATAAATCGATTTGCATCCGGGCATTCAGAGTTATAAAGGTTCAGTGTGTAAAATGTAGGTGAAAGGGATCTATTGGCAGAAATTGAATATAAGATAATCCCAGTCATTTTTTCACTATTGTGTACTAATTGTAGTTTTCTTTACACTAGAATGGGCAATTTATATACTTTATATTTACATCTGGAGCAGGTCCTCTCTATGGAGGCCATCATGTTCTTTTTTTTTTTTTAAATCGTCCAAACTGAGTTTTTATGACAACTGAAGGCTGCCACAGGTTCTCTTCTATGTTTGAAAGGGGAGGGTCAGGTGGGGGGCATTCAGCTACAACATGCAACTTCACCACTTGATGTCACTAAATTCAACACACTGAACCTTTAAGCATCATATAAAACTTTTAAAGGTCAACCCCAAAAAATATACTGTGACAGAAATAAATGGACTAAGATAATTGGCTAGTAAATAGCTTTAATATTTAATTTCCATCTGGCTGCCAAAGTTGTAATGAGTTGCCATCTAAATAAGTAACTAGCTGACAGTTAAGGGGACTCATGGCAGAGAGCCAACACTGCAGTATATCATTACAAACATGGAGAACATTTAGTACCCTGACATCATCCATTGGAAAAATGGAAACCAGACGATTCAATTCATGAAAATTTGGAGCTGACTATAATGTTACAAAGGCTGTAATTGGAATCGTTATCATTGTTGTGAGCACTTAGCCACAAGACAAATTCACCATAAACATTATACAGCTTCTAAAAGGTCTACGCTTCATTCTTAAAACTTCAAAGTCAAGAGGCTCTCATTAGACTCGTTATTGTGGGCATTTAGCCACAAGACACATCAGCACAAACGTTACACTGCTTCTCACAATTCTCTGCCTCATTCATTCTTAAAACTTCAAAGTCAATCACATCTTACAGACGTCTGCTCTCCTTTCCTGTCTTGTCAGTTTTAAGTCAGCATCAGAGCCTTATTTCTGTCAAGCATCTCTCTGATACAAATGTGAGTACGGATGGGATGCCAGTCAGGGTAAAGAGGGGCCAACCTAGAAAAAGAAACAGCTGCTCAAAGCTCCTAGTACAAACTGTACCTGGGTTTAAATGAGTGATCTAATAAAAGGTTTGAGTCTAGAATGTTGTAAATACATTCTTTCTACATGATGAAACATATGTAGCTGACCCAGTTAGAGCTTGGTATGGATGTATGTGGTTTTTAATTACAGTTTTATGAAGGGGCAAATTCAACAACTAAGAAACATGCACCCGCTAATTATACTTCATCTCTGTGTATCCTGAATAGGGGTGTATATAAGCACAGATCTACCTAATTAATTTTGCTTTACAAAGTCCAGAATTTATTTTACTTGTTTCGATTAATGATGATGACTTACATCAGCTCAATGCTAATGTTGCATTAATCACTTTCAGGACTTATTCTGGGAACTCACATTTTCTTCCACATTCAACAAGTGAGCAACACTGTTGTTTTCTGGCTAAATTGGAAGCACATTTCCCAATTACAAAACCATGGGCCAAGGATATATTTTACTTGGCAAATGCTAAACAATCGATATTTCTTTGACCGACTTGTGCAAAACAGTAGAGCAAGAATAATGAAAGAACTTACACCAGTTACACGGGTGTCATTAATATGCATAGTTTGAAAAATAAGCTCTACCCCATGCAGCAACGCAGCCTGACAGTAGCAGAAGCTTCACCTAAGTACAGTACATCCACTTTAATTATCACAGACAGAGCTGAAAGTTAGAGTCTGCTCACTAATTCATCTGCACTGTTTGTGTTGACAAGACATCAGCCTGATCTCTGTAGACAGCCGTTAGCTAGTGTTAGCTCCCCGGCAGGGACACCCGGTCCACTTCACTTCCAAGGCCTCACATGAAGGCAGCCAGACATATTACCTCTTAAACAAACACAAACAGGGATCACATCAGTGTGCAGTCTTTTCTGTGTGATATCAGGATTCAGTACCTCTAAAGGCAGAGTAACATAATAATACAAGATCGAGACGGTCATGCAAATCCATGCTATTCATGTCACAGACCAAAGGACTGTCATGCATCAAGGCAGCTCATAATGCCAATTACAATCTAAAACTGCGTAAACTTTCCATGTGTAGCAGAAGTATTTACAGTGAGGGTGCAAATGCAAAGATTTTAAGAATCGTATCGGATAATTCAAGTAAAATGTTCTCCCAACATGATCCACAAAATCAGTAATGAAGATACACATGATCATTGCACTATGGGTTGGTTAAAGCATGGTACAACAAGCCAATGGAAACAAGCCACATGTTCCTCTTTAGAAAGCACAACACTAGCGCATCTTCACACAATCAACGCATGCTTTAACAAAATAAATAAGTGATAAATCGGCACTATGAGAGTGAACATAACAAATTGTTACGCCTCTTTTCCTGAATCAGATTCCTCTGGGGTCACTACAGAAGCCTGGCCAAACAAGGATTCCAAAGATCAAAGGGTGTGGCACTAATTGGAGAAGCAGCACAGCTCTCCATCCAGTACAGAGAAACAGAAAACCTGCCACAGTGCATACAAGGAAAACACTATGCAACATGCCTGCAACTATATCATGTGTAGCACTACAGCGAGATGTTGAAAAATAAGAAATGCTCATTATTTTAAGACAGAGTATATGAAAGAAATGTGAATTTTTGCAGATAATGCAAAGGAGAAAAAGTAGTACAAGCAGTAAGAGGTATTCGATTTCTCTGTTTTTGAACCTAAGTAAGGTGTATTTGAGCCATGCTGAAATAACTTTTAAAATATTGAAAAACATAAACTTGGAGTTAGAAATATGCATGTTTATGCAGAAATAGATTTTCATTGCATTTAATTAAAAAGGCCCAATATGTATTTGTCAAAAATGTATCAAATTGAGTGGAAAAAGAGATTAAATCCATGAAAAAAGTTGTGATATTGTATGAATTTCATGTCGTATTTCCTTTAGAAATTCTCCTATAATTATACTACTTCTGTTCCGAAGTGTTACCATAGCATTGTAAAATACAAAACAACCTAAATTCCCTTTAAGTGATTAAGAAATAAAATGCTAACATGTTTCCCATGATGGTATAATGATGTGCAGTAGAGGGTTTATAAACCACAAGCTGAATGTAGGTGCTCAAATCCTAGGCTACATGTGTGTCATGCATGGGTTTTGAATGCATGCATTTGTGGTCTTATTTGTTACCTCTGTAGGACCTTTTCCAAAATAAACACAGACTTTGTCAGGAGCTGTAGACCTCAGTATGATCAAAGCCTCATTCTAAAGAGGTAAACCACATTTCAGAGATCCTGGTTAGGGGTAAGATGTGAGGGTTTTACGGTTAGGCATGAACTGGTTAAGGTTAGGTATAAGGTGTTGGCCATGATGTCCACAATTATGGAAGTCCACGTGGGTTAGAGTAGGTTTAGGGTGTCAGGAGACACAGTAATTCAGAAATATAATGATACGGATCGCTTCACACACATCTGTGTGTGTGTTACAGAAAAAGAAAGAGGACAGAAATAGAAAAACGATACGACTAAATGAGCTTAATATAAAAGGCATCATTTTAATACGGCACTGAAAGGTTCAGAGAGTAGAATTTAGTGGTGAATTTGAAGGTTCCAGCTGAAAACACCTGACCCTTCGCTTCCAATCAGGAAAGAGAACCTGTGGTAGCCTTATGTTGTCATAAAAACTCAAAAAGGTGTCTGGCTTATCCAGTCTGGGCTACTGTAAAAAGCATTGACCCGTTCCTGATGTAAATATAAAGTATTCAAACATGAAGGGCCCATTCTAGGGTAACGAAATTAACAATTCGTACAATTTAAATGAAACACTAGTCAAAACATCACTAGGAGTATTTTTAATTCAATCTCTGCCAATAGATTCCTTTCGCACTGAACCTTAAAAACACTGTCCCAACATGCTCAGGTGAACAGTCCCTGAAGAACAGGAGTGCCCCCTGTTGGTGTGCAGAGTGCATGAGGCTGTGTGGAGTGTCCACAGGGAGCTTCCTCTTGTTGTGTGGAGATGAAGGTAAAACGCACCAAAATAAAATCCGACATCTGAGGGTGTGGATGAGAAACAGTTATCTGTGACGTTCGGTGGAGGGAGAGGGGACATGAGAGTGAAGCTAACACACACACACACACAAAAACACACAGACAGAGACACACACGTGTTACACATCTTCTGCTCATAACAACGTGTGTGAACGACTCCAACTTTGTCTGAAAGTCGCAGGTAAGAATCACACACAGACATACACACACTTCCTGGTACTGTAAGTTTCACAGTTATCACCATGGTAAAACACAGACCTGAAACTTCCCAACGTGCCACAGCCAGAGGTGGTTAGCAAACATTAGCTCGCATTTAGCTACAGTTAATTATTTCTTACGGCAGCAACATGCTAACGTCCAGGACCGGCTTATCGTGATGCAGCAAAAGCCTCCCGGACCGCAAGGCTTTAAAAACAGTGAACATGTAGCGACAACGGGGCTGAATGAGATGAATGAGTTACCCTCGTGTTGCCACCACTCGTCTCCCAGGTCGTCCCCCATTTTCGTCTTCACAGGCTGTGTGTCCAATCAGAGGGTGCGCGACAGGGTGCGTTCACAAGCAGCACGCTGACAAACACAGACAGGAACCATGAACTCAAAATCCCATGAGGCTTTGCGCCACCGTTAACAGTATAAACCAGGGGCGTCCAAACTACGGCCCGCGGGCCAACTGTGGCCCGCCTTCCATTTTTAATTGGCCCGCATCAAAGTCTTAAAATATAATATATACAAACTAAACTAACAATTTAGTAGCACTTTAATGGCCCTTACTTATAGCACTTTGTTTTTTTCTTCATTTTTGAAGAAATTGTACTTTCTTGATTCTGGTTGTTCTGGGTTTGTACCCTCGGGGTTGATGCACTTATTGTATGTTGCTTTGGATAAAAGCATCAGCTAAATGAAATGTAATCTAATGTAATGCTGCCAATTCTGCAACTCTGTTTTTGTCTTCATTATATCAATGTCAATGTCAATGTCACAGTAAAGTATAAGATGTGCAAGAAAATATCTCCCAATGAGACATTTAATATCATGGTTGCATAGCAAATGCAACATGCTGCAAGACTTATCTCCACCATGTGTGATCTAAACTCCACAAAAGTACAGCATAAGGACAACTTTAAGTACTGAATATAAAGTTCTCTAGTTAGCAATTTTATATGATGCTGAGGCTAAAACCGCAGAGAAACAGAGGAAAGATCTCAAAGATCCTTGGAGCAACCTACCTGCCAAAACTGTACGAGTGTACCCAGGAGAACCATTGCTGTTTTAAAGGCAATGGGTGGTTGCATTTGCAAAGTACTGTGTGACATAGACTCTGACATATACAATGCTGCGAGTTTTTGTCTTCACCACGAGAATTCCTAATTGGATATTTAATGTCATGGTTGCTTGGAAAAACCTAAGTCATCTCTAATATTTAAAAGCAAAAAGAAAGCTGTGTGCCCAGTGTCTCTAAACAGGCCTAAACAGAACCTCATTAATAATAATGATAATGTTTAAGAGCAGCAATCTATGCTAAATAATTTGCCTGCCTGCATATAATTTAGTTTGGCACAAAATAAGACATTTTTTCTGAGCAAGGTTGCTTCCATCCTGCACCAGATGAAAGACAGAATGTGTTCCCTGCTGTATTTGCTGTTGAACGAAATGAGGACATGTTTCAGTAAAGAGAGCAATTTATTCAATAGCTAATGTCATCTGAAGACTGTAGATACAATGGATCATGTTGGATTAGTAATATTGTAATATTGTGGTGAATAGCAATAAACATGAAAATAACTAGTTTTACTCTATTCCCCACACTTTATACCTTCTACAAGAGATTTTCTGTAATGAAAAAGGACTGCAGACACATCACTTTACCTCAGATGCTGTTCCTTTCTTTAACATTTAATTATACATATTTAGCCTATAAACATCAGATGTTTACCTTTTTAAAAATGGCAAATGAAATTGCAGGATAAAGCCTTTTTATTCATCATAAGGTGATGTTCCCACAGAAGAAGATAGCAGTAACCTAGTGTTTAACTAAGTGTTTCTACATGTTGGAAAGAAAAAAAACCATTACGTCCTCTGTCATTATGGCCTGGACAGGGTGATCTCATTTTCCAACACACAGAAGAGAGGAAAGTGGAGAGAACGGAGGAGGACGTGTTTGGAATAGTGCCCTCTTTTCTGCAGCTGTAGCGGAGAGGAGGGACAGATCCTCTGGGAGTAATTGCATGCTTTTTTGTGTTTCAGTCAGAACAACACATTTCTGGCTGGTAGAGGCTACGAGATGTTTGATTAAAGCTTTGCCATGAAAAAAAGAGAACAGACTGATTACTGGGGGAAATTATAAAGGGTTGAGGATGGTTATGCTGTGTAACTCTAAAAGGGGGGAAGAAAAACAAATCAAGAAGGAGAAAGGAAGGATGCAGTCAACACATTGTGCTGAGGTCTGCCAACATTCAGGCAGAACAATGGACGCTAAATGGCAGCTTTGAATGTAATTAAGCATCATTCCTATAAAACACATGCCTCTTCCTCGTGTCCCCTTCTTCCATGTTTGGCTGCATTTTACTAGAAACAAGATGCCGAAACCTCAGAGAGACTTATTATATTTAGTAAAATTTAGTTTTTCTTGTGTTGATCAGCCAACATGTGTGTGCGACAAAAGTGCGTATTGAAAGGATAAAGTTTGGAGGATGGTTCACAATGTATAAAAAAGATCTTTTGGTGCAAATGAAGGAGAGATACAAAAGATGGGTTGGAAAATACGTTGATGGGTTTTTTGAAGAGGTGATAATGGCCGAAAATTGCAATTGTGTGCATTTGCTGATGCAGAATTAAATATATATATATATTTGGTTATCTACATTTTTTTGAATGACCCTGTCCTGTTGTCCTATTGCATCCTTAATTATTTTCCAAGTTTTGAAAAACATTTTTTCCTGAGAGTTAATTGATAAGATTGATACCAGTAGGATAACGCAAAAAAAATTAACGGATTTCCACAAAACTTCTTTAAAGGATGGGACATTTGCCAAAAAAAGACCATTACATTTTAACATTGCAAGATGGGTTGTTTTGAGACATTTCCACAAATTTCCCAGGAAAGATTTTGATGGATTTTGATGAAAAAAAAATCTGCTTGATGAATTTTAAGGGGCCTTGAAGGAGGTATGGACTCTACTGAGTTTCATAGTAGTTACACGTTTAAGTGTCAAGCTGTTACCTTTCGACAAAGACAAGTTACCTGTTGCCCATTGTTTCCAGAACTATACTAAGCTAAACTAACAGACTGGAGTTCTAAATCTAACTGAAAGCCACAAGAATTGTGTTGGTTGTCACATCTAACTAAATTCTTCTTAAATGGATTAAAGTCTCACATTTGTTTTTAGGTAGCAACAAAGTAAAAAGATATAAGATGCCAAAAGACCTAGCTACTGTCAATAGCTGTCTGGGAACTTGAGAAAACGCTGAAGAAGAGCGAAAGAGAAAATAAGCGTCACTGTAATTAAAGGCGGACAGCTGTCTCTTCAGGCGCCTCTGATTGCACACTGCGGAGCATTGGTGTTAATGTGTTTAGTTTGTTGTAAGCAGCTGTTCTTCCACTTTCTCATTTTAATGATCTAAAAGACTTGTGTTATTTCCAGTTACCATCCTCCTCTTCTACTGAGTTTATTTTTTCCTTGTGTTGAACAAGAGAACGGGAGGGAGGATGAGCGATCGAAGATGGACACGGACTAATTATGGCTTAGAAGAAGTTCAGTGCTAATTACAATACATCCACAAAACTGTCTATTTCCTACCTATTTTCATGCTTTGTGTTTTCATGTAGGCCCTAAGGTAAAGATATTCTTTATCTTAAATCTTTACAGTGTCTTTCCACCAAAAAACATCTCCCAGATTGCAGGCAATTTAAAACTGTTTTGATTGATGCCTTGGTCGTCCTATTTGTAGTCCACAAAGTAGCAAAAGATTTTATTACTTTCCTAATTGTGCAGTGACCTCATATAATTAGTGGACAACCCAAGGAGAGTTATACATTAAGTCAACTACAGAGAGAAAAAAGAAAATGATGATTCAAATTTATATGAAATGAAATACAGTAACTGCCATGTTAGCGTGCCACAGCCAGAACGGAGGGGTCGGCCAGGTATTTAATGGTCTGACAGCCAGTATGTTACAGAGCGCAAATAAACAGGAAGTGACCTTGAGCTTTCTAAAACTTCATCACACACAACTTCCAGTCCAAGTTACAACTGTATTCATGAGCAGCTGGCTGAGCCTGACCTGCATGGAGATGTGCTGCATTATAAACACTTGGCAAATATTCATTTGTTCTGTTGCTTTCTGTCATGTTTGTTGGTTTTTTAGGCTTTTTTGTGAGTGTTCTGTTGTAATGGTAGAAAAACAAAGACATTACAGCTGGAAATATTCAAAATGGTCAAAAAAACATCCATCCATCATCATCAGTTTATCCTGTTTAGGGCCCGGAGATAGTCCCTGGACATGTCACCAGTGTAGTGCAGGCCCAACATCCATCATCAATCCATTTGCCTGTCCGTCCATCCGTCCATCCACCCATACATCCATCCATCAATCTAAATGTATGCCAATTTTCTTTTTTATGAGTATGGGGGGGGGGCTTGAGCCAATCCCAGCTGGATTTTGGCAAGAGGCATTATACACTACTATACTATCGCCATCGTATTGTAGGGTTAAATTACAACCATTTAGTCTCACAATGATACAATCAAATTAGGGTCTTCAATCAACCTGACCCCAATCTGCATGACTGTGGGAGGAAGCAGGAGTTCCCGGAGAAAACCCACCCAGGCACTGGGTGAACATTCAAACTCAAAAAAGAAAAGCTCTTGCCAACTCTGGATTCGAACCAACAACCTTCTTCCTGCGAGGCAACAGTACTAACCACTGTAGTAAAAACAATGTTCAATATATGTGAAACCAGAGCAATAGACGTCCTCTTTGAATTGATATATCCAGTTTGAAAGATGTGTTCGCTCTGTTAGGATTTAGTCATGTTCGTACACACGTCTGTTGCCACAGATGGGATTAGTGCGTGTCTGCCCTCCTGTCGAAGTGTCAGGGGTTTAGAGGTAGGACAGAAGTTATTTCAGCGCAGGCATCGTTGTGGCAAAGGTCCCAGTTACTGTCAGCTTCACCAACTGTCCGACCACATAGGTCAGGCTGCAGCTGATAGAAGTTTTAAGGCCACACACTGTACAGCGTGCCGGAGAAGAAACGACAGCTCAGAGGTTACAGCCCATGACATGCTGTCCAGCTGAATCTTCAAATTATTGTGCTTGCATTTCAAAACACCATTAGGTCAGTCTTGTTGCTTTCAGTCAGCGACTTCTACACCTTCACAAAGCAGAGAAGATTATGAGATGTTGTCATTTGTTTCTGCTGCTGAAATGTTGCTGATGGAATCAAGTGGCAGGATTTTGGAAACACTGACAACATGGGTTATTCTTCCCGGTGAATGCATATGTGAAGTTGTAAGTATAGTAAAAAGAGTATTTTTTTCTTTGAGATTGAAGACGTCCTATTTATTTTATATTTTTTGATCCATGCTACGCTATACTTAAGAGAAAGTTATAAAGCCTTATAAAGCTCCAGAACGTGATATGGAAGATGTGATAAATTGCCGCAAGTGACGTCAGCTGGGTCTGAAGTCAAAAATCTGCAAGTGTGGAGTCAGAAAGACTCAAGTTTAACATACTTTACTACTGCACTCCATATTTCTGCTTGAGGCTGGAGGCTACATTACCTGCCATTTCACCCTTTGAAATAACTGTTGGCAGGTGAGATGCATTATGGGTAATGTGGCCACCAGGTTTTGGCAAGAAGAACGTTATATTGCCTTTGGTCCCCTTCTTTTAAAACTTTCCATCATGACTGAGTGAGCTGAACCAGTTAAGAACCATAAATAATAATAGAAGTAGAGCAGTAGAGCACACACCTACACCAAGGCCCAATTGTCACAATAAATTCAATCAAGCTGCACCAAATATCACACACCAATAGATATCAGTTCCTTATATATGTCAGATTTCTTTACATCCATGAATTATGCCCTTAAAATGGAGACAATGTCAAAAAACACTGCTATCTCAATGATAAAGAAAATGAAAGAAAACAAGCTTTTATTTCCCCCCTGATCTAGATCCGCAACAAAATGTAATGGCTTCTTTCTTTACCTGCACCACTGTATATCTTACCACCAAGTTTTGTGGTGATCCGTTAAGTTGTTTTTGTGTAAAAACACATTCAGGTAATTAATTTAATTGCTTTTAATAAATGTTGCACAGAATGCCCAAATGTGCAAAACGTGTGCAGTAATGTTATGTAGACTGCTGTTCTTATCAGTAACACCCCCACTCCCGATTCCCAGATCCTCCTTCATTGCCACTGAAACATTAACAGTTGTCAAATTATAATTGAAATTTTGAGGTCATGTATCTGACAGTTAGCTTCTCTCCACAATAAAAGAAAGAAGAGGATAATGTCAGACCTATTTTTTCTCTTTTTGTGATCAAAACTGACCTTTTTTCTTCAGGGATTGTACATTTTAATGTCAAATGCAGCGTGTCTTCTATTTCACACCTTTTATTTCCAGCAGATGGGACAGGATATCAGCTCCCACGTGTATGTGAGACCTCGGAGTGGATGGACACAGCTTGTTTGCGCTGCGGACAGCAGACACTGTGTGGGCCGAATGACATGACCTCGTCCTCTCTCTGATCAAGGTATGTGGAGAGTCAAAGCGTTAAAGGGCTGAGTTCAGTGCACACAGGCAAGAGCTTTGCGACATGTACATATTTTTGCTTCAGCGCATTCATCACTGAGGGAACACAGAGGCACAAAACAAGGTGAGAAGGGACTTCTGGATAACACACCTGTCAACTGGGACATTGCTGCCTTTGACGCTATGTGACCCAGCAGAGGAAGGGACAGGACAGTTGGAGAATGAACAAACACCTTGTTTGCTAAATGAGTTGAGGTTTCTATGAGACGTGTTGCTCGTGAATCGGTTACTGCTTCTGCGGTGAAGGTGGATGTGGTGTTATTACCTCGGCCAATGTTATGTTTTCATCCCTGTCAGTTTTTTAAAAAGTTCTTTAAAAAGTAATAAAATATTAATAATATAAAGAAAACTAGATCGATAGATGGATAAAGGACAGACATCCAAGTACGATCACACTTTATTGATCCCGAACAGGTATATTCCTGAAGAGGGTCTTCAGCGATGGTTTAAATATTTTAATGGGACTGTTGGACCCTGGCAGGCGTATGCACTCTACTGCCATTCTAGGTTCAATATCACATTTTCTAAGGCAATTTGAGACGCCCAAAAAAACCTTAGGGACAAATAGAAAAGATGGCGACAGTATATTGCTTCATCAAGACCCCCTGTTATGATAACCAGCCTCCCACACACTATCAAAACAAAGAGCCATTTTGTAATATTGTTATTAATATTAATATATTCTAAATGTTTCAGAAGCAAACCATGCCATGGCATTAATTCACTGTTGGAATCATTTAGTTTTTTCCAAAGCTTCATATAGATTAATTTGAACCACAATTCATTATTAATTTGAGCAGTAGGAGGCTTTTGTGTGGATATCATACTGTATTGAGGAAACCTGATTCACAATCCAATAATCCAACACTGTCAAATCATAAAAAAGTCTCAGAGAGAAAGTGAAACAAGCTGATATACTGTAGTGCACTCTGGTGATCTTTGAAGCCCTTCTGAAGCAACAAATCTACTGAGCAGTCTGTGAGAGCCCGGGCTCTTAGCAGCCATCAATAGCAATTGCTGAGGAGCTCAGTGTGAACATTATTGAATTAAACTCGAAAAGACCAAACGCCTCAAACGTCTGCCTCCATCGATTGTTAGTCAACAACAGAGAGTTGACATTTGCACAAATTTGATTCAGTCCATTGTTGCAGACCCATGGATTTATGTTTATGTTTATTAAACAGCATTAATAAAAGATTGGGTGATCACAACAAATGATTTTAATTTTACTTTTAGTCTTCAATAGTGTCTTTGTCCATAAAAAGGAACTTTCAAAATTTCGAGATTGTTTTCCATTGTGTCTGTGAAGAAAAATGGAATATTCTTAAATTACAATTCTGATTTACTTGTCTGATTTCATTTTATGCTTTAGGCCTATTTCATTGCCTACCTTTACATTACATGTCATTTGGCTGACGCTTTTGTCCAAAGCGACTTACAATTAGTACACTCAACAATCATGAGGGGCTATTTAGGGGTTCAGTATCTTGCTAAGGACACTTAAGGCATGCAGATGGGAGAGAGTGGGGTTTGAACCGGCAATCTTCTTGTTGAAGAACCACCACTCTAACCACTAGGCCAAACCGCCCTCTTTACTATACATTTGAGGGTCAAATAAGGGTTCCATCCTGTCAGGTAGACAGTATCACAGCAGTGAGACACCTGGTCAGTGGAATTTTCTTCCACACGTCTTTACATTTATTTGAGATTTTACCTGTAACATTATTTGAACATTGCTGTATTGAACTTTGACTTGAATAAAGAATGTAATAATGTCCTCCACCACTGGAACTGGGCAAACTCCATCTTCTCAGTAAGATGTGATCAAAATCTCCCAAACAGCTATTGAATTGCCCTTGAGTTGAGATAGTTTCATAACATCCTCAGCAAAGTCATATATAAACACTTAAACTTGGTTCAAAACAGCTTAAAACTTATTAGAAAACATAGTTGATCATAAGTAAAAGAAATTATATACATGTACATTTTCTCAAGTGACTCTAATCAACTTTCGCAGTCATTGCATTTGAATAAATATTTGTGTTTCTAAACTTCTGTTTACTCTTGTGTACTATTGATCACATTTGACTGTAAGACCTTGAGGCACTGCACAAACAAAGAAGCTTCCAGTATTCAGACATGAACATGCAGTTATGAAACATTGAACGTGTTCATTTGATAACTTTGTGGAGTCAATAGGATCATAGCCAGAGGATCTTCTAGCCCAGACAACCCATCTACATCATGTTGTACAGTAGCTCTGCGAGATGCAGTGGAGTAATAGAGTTCTATATAGAAAATGTGGTTTTGTTGTAACCCAATCTTCTTCATCCTTTGTTTTGGTTCCTGGTCTGAGTGTCTGAGCCCTTTTCCAAAGAACAGACAAAAATGATAAACATGCCCACCACGATGCTTTTAGTTTGGAAACTATACATCACATGGAAGGGTTGTGCATGATGATTGGGGCTGCAAGAGTTGTAAAAACACACATTGATTGATCACGTGTGGAGGCTCCGACACTGAAGGGGAGCACCAACCTGTGAATTTGCTCGTTAAGACAGACGTTGGAACTGATTGGATTAGATGCGACACAAAGCTTGTCTTTTGCTGATGCTCGCTAACATTAGCTAGCTAGGGTTAGCAAGGCAGCACAGAAGACATGACTCTGCGAAGACTGAAATTAAATTGAATAAATTAGTTGAATAATTTGTGCTCCTGGTTGGCTGGAAAAAAAACGTGAATGTATTGATGCCTGATATAATTCACAGGTTCTGCCATTGTTGTTTGCTTTTGACCTGACGATTTTGACCCGGATATGAATTTTACTCCATACCCTTAAGCCGATTAGAAACAACACAGCCATTTTACGGCACGGCAGCTAGCTGGATTGCCTTTTATTGGTTCTGCTGCACCCAAGTAGCTTTATTCAGTGTTAACTCTTGTTGCAGGGGCTACTATCATCGTGCTTTGAGAAAATAGTGGGAGTGAATATTTTATGTACAGTATAACCTTAAATACCTGATTTCACCTCACAGTCCATCCTAAAGACAGATTAATGACTTGAAACGTTCAATAACACCAGGGTATGAGAGTAAAGCAGTCAAATATTAACCTTGTGCCTGAAATAATCGCTGCTCTATGTACCCCTAATAAATCTATGAGAATCTGAAAAATCTGTGGGGAAAAAGAAAAAAACATGAAATTTAATAGTAAATCCCAAATGTGCTAATGTGCTGAAATTCCAAATTCATTATTGGTTAATTCCATTGTAAATAACCTCCTAACAGACTCAACGTTTATGTAGTCACGTTTAACTTCAGTATATTATAAGACAGGGTACACTAAGCTAATGAAGCTAATTGTCCTTTTATAATGTAACAGCAAGAATCCATTTAGTCCTCATAATCAATTTCTCAAGTGGACACGACTTCCATAAAAGTATAATTACCAGTAATTAAGGTGAAGCCAAAATGCCAATGCTCTCAGGGCTGCTTCCTTTACCCCAGCCCCCAATACTGCTCCTACATTATATACTTTATGTAAATAAGCTATCACTCGTGAATGCATGAGCTCAGTGAGGTATCACACATGGGGATGACAAGATGAGATATGAAAGAATGAGGAGAATGCAGGAGAGGTGCAGAGAGAGGGATGCAGATCGAGTTTGACTAGCAGCAAAGCGGTGAAAGGGTACAGTCAGGATTTCCCGCAGGTCATGAATAAAAGACATAAAGAATAATTTGGACGTTTCAATGTGGATATCGAAGAGATTAGTATCATTGAATCACATATTTTTTCAATGCTCTACTTCTCTTTCTCGTTTTGTTATTTCTCCCTCTTTCTTTACAGTGCACTCTCTGTGCCTGAGAGCAACACTATTTTTGAATGAGACCACAGACGCACACTAAACATTAATATGGTTGTCTTGTAGGTGCAGTCACCACAGGGAATTAGCATGATGCAAATTAGTTCGGATCACATCCTTAGAGAAGCTATTAGCCCCTCTCTACCACCCTCTGTAACTTTGCACGTGGGTGTGTGTGTGTGTGTGTTTGTGTGTGATGCTGCAGAGTGTGATGGTATCAAGGAAATCTCTGCTCCTCCAGTACATCATGTTCTCCTCATCAGAAAAGGGAAAGATTGATTCTCATATGGACACACACATATACACAACTTCCTCAGCACGAATAACACTATTCGACCCTGCTGTGTTGTTGCCCTGCATTCATGAAGGATAAAGAAGACCATTGTGTTGCTGTAGGCTACGGTTTGTTCAACAATGCACTATGAAGGACTGTTGGTGAAAGAGGGGGAATCCTTTACACGTACAACGGCAATTCATTTTCTGATCTAGGTGGAGATAGTAGCCTGTGAGAGACCAGGTCATGGTTTTCTGACAAGATCTTTCTGAGAAGTAGATTTGTATTGTCGCCATTTGCTGCAGGTCCTTGGCTGATCACCATTTAACAAGCAGCTCTTGAGCAGCTGTTTCCACCGATAACAAACTGATGTATTTGTCTGTAATTTGAGGCAGATGAGAGAACCTGGTACCATGCGGACACATACAGACTTATAACGACTATATGCTGATTCCGCGAGGCGGTTATCTAGTCCCCACTTTACCCGTGTACATTTTCCATGAGTGTTATCTGAAACCCTTTACATTCAAATGTTGAGTATCATGCAGGATTTTCCCTGTGTCAACTTAAAAAAAGTTTATCTCTGGAAATGTCCCACAAGCTCTTGCTGTCGGGAGGAGAAATTTACAAGTAGCTGCACAATAGATTTTATTATGCTGTTGTTCCGCTGTCGGCGGTGATAAGAATAGGAGAAGCACACTGCCAGCAGAATCTCACCAGAAATGGTGCCACATCTACATAGTGTAGTCAAAATAATTGAGATTGCAGCTTCAAGCCTCCCTGGGCGACTGCAGCTCTGCTGTGCGTTTATAACAGTAGCGTCCTGCTAGAGTTGGAAATTACTTTTTGTGACCTCAGATGACATTTAAACATCTCCTTGTCCTCAAAGACAGGAGCTCCATCGACACTCAGTGTATTGTGGGATCCAGCTCCTGATCCCTGATTGACCTCACACTGATTTTTCATTTTGTGATTGATTTTTTAAAGGGACAAATGGCAATTTTACTTATCATTAATTTCAGACAAGCTCAGAACAAACAAACACACATCGGCATCTGTCCAGAACGTATATATATTTGGGATCTAGTCTGACAAAACAAACAAAAGAAACCCCAATATAATATCTAATGGCGATGGAAGCCAAAAAATCTTCGTTTTTTGGTGTGTAAGAAGGAAGCTTTACATATTTTAGGACAAATCAGTTCTTCAGCTCTTACTATTAGAACCTGAAACCTAAAGGATTTAACAAAAGTAACAAAACTACATATCCCATAAAATGTTCTACTTAATAGTAATTTAATTTGTCCATATGTATAAAATTCACCAAAGTCAATTCATTGTCAAATGTTCATGTTAAGTAACGTCCACACGGTTCAGTCTGTCCTTGTCTTATTAAAGACGTGAATTCAATTCAATTTGAATTGTGTAGCGCCAATATTATCTCAAGGCACTTTACATAGAAGGTAAAGAATGAATGAGCAAACCACAATCACTCGACTTGCTCATGGACTCAAGTCTTACGTTTAGGAGTGACCTATACTCTTTTTTAGTTGTTAAAGTTATTACAAATATCAGTGGGAATTTGAATTGAGTCTTCACTTTAGTTCTCATTCAACCAGACACGTAGGCTCTATTGAAGACCCCATTGACTTCTATGATGCACGTATCCAGTGTTTTTCATGCTTGACTTCTATGTGATACTCAAGATATGGATATTTCAGGCTTTATTGCTTTAGCTTTAACCCATATTTTGAATTTCTCTTGAAAGTCACTGTGTGAAACATTATGGAAATGCAACACTAATGCTGTTGAGTGGAAGACGAATTTAAGATTTAAGTGAAGTACGGTATCTACCTATAACCGAAACCTCATGTAAGGCAATGGGTACTCTCTTTCACAAAGTATGTGAGTTTTTGGGGATTATTGTGTGTTTTCAATAAAATCTTTTGTAAACAGGTGTCACTGTGTGCAATGCCCAAGATCAAATATGAAACTACCTCCTTCCTCCTGTGCTGTAATAGAAGGTCTTCTTGGATGATAATAGATACTGTAGTGCTGCACTGGCAAACTGTTACTAATCATGTCAGATTAGTTTCTTGGCTTGAAGAAGGAATAAATGGAAAGGCGGTGGCTTGGCAAAGACTGTGGAGAAAATGATTTTAGGGAAATCTGTTGGTGTTTATTTCCCCTTGGCCACATGTAGTGTGGCAGATTATTCCCAGTGTAACCAGTAGATGGAGCTGAGATCCTCTCAGTGCTTCAGGGTCACTGGAGCTCTGCAGAGTGTGTACATTTGTGTGAAAGTGTGCGTGAGTGTCTGCTGCATTTGTGCGATTATGAACACTGATGTTTTTTAAAAGAATTTTTAAAGCGGGAGAGGGAAGTTTTAATAACAGTATCTGCGTGTTGCCCTGACAGTGTGTTTGTGTCGACATCTCAGTTTCACTCCCATGAGGTTGGGCTTGTCACTCACATGGGTGTCAACGTTTTCTTCTTTGAGTGGTTTACTTCTGTTGGAGGTCAGAGTAGGACAGGACCTAATTCTCAGAGGCAAACTTCTTAAAGGAGCATCTCTTCAGGCCCCTGCAGTGAACTGGCACTTCAGACGCTGGGTTCAGGGGCTGATTTAGGGGGTTAGTTCTGCACAGTGGGACCGGAGTTTGCTTTTGAGGCAGAGTAAACATGCCTCTCCTCTCATTCTACATTTTGTCTTCATCTCTCATGCTTGCCCCAATGTCTCCTCTCTCCTCTCTGTGTCCCTCTTAAGTTTGCCTATCAGCCCTCTGGCCCTGAGGAGCATCTGTGCCCCTCATCATTCCCCATATGCCCTGTGCCTTTAAGCCTGGCCCCCAACGCTGGAGCCGATCACTTATTCATCAGCAGCATGAATAAAAAATCATCTATTTTCCATCGCACCAACTACCTGATAGTTTATTTCACTCCTGACCTGTTTCTGCTTGTGCATCACACAAACACATAAGCCGATGCACGGGAAGGGGGAACCTCTACAAGTTGATATACAGACAGAGGAAGGTGTTAACATCGAGCAGCACAATGACCCGGGAAACCCAACCTGGAAAGAAAATGGACACAGTCTGTTGCATAGTCTTGTTGCTGCTGTATAACACCTACAATTTATCTAGGGGAGTCCGATTGAATATTAAAATTGAATGATTTGAAGTAAAAGCCTAATTGCCCTGACAGTGACTCTGAGGTTTCAGCAGCTGCAGGGTGATGCAGAGAAGTGGAAGTGATGAGTAGAAGGATTATGATGATGAGCCACTCGCCGTGTCCTGCATAACGTTAACGTTTAGCTAAATTCACAATCAGCTGTCCAGAGGGTGCTTAGTAAGCTCTTCAAAAATCCAGCTCTTCGTTACATCCATCCAAATCTTCAACCCTAATGATGCTTCATTCTTTTTACCACCGCAGTTGTACAGACTCCATCTGCACTTCCCACTGGTCAAAAAATCCATAACTCCTTTTAACGTCTGGCTTTTGTCTGCAGTGGGAATGGATTCAAATGGCTGTCAGTCCCGGGTCGAATGTCTCTGCAGTGGTCACAGGTTTTTATCGGCTCCGGCTCCTATCGGCAGTGACGTAAATTATACACTCAGCTGAATGCACTACGGCAAAGCAGTGAGGTCGGCAGGCTTCTCAGTTTTAGGTGCGATTGTGACGTCGAACATGATGCATCGGAGGAAAAAAAAGAAAGGCAAACTCCTCTACCGGCAATGGGAAAGGTAGCTTTTTTTAAGCAGGTTTACCCAAATTTAAAAAAAAACTGCATATGCATGCATTTTGGTGTAAAACATGAGTTGGTGTACAGGTTTGAAAATGGGAAATGTGCCTTTAAGACATACTGTGTTACCTTGTTACGAGAGGCGCAACATCATCCGCCTGCATTTTCTAGGATGTAGAGGAGCTCATCTTTTTCTGCTGCCATCAACCCCAGAGTAACTTGTCTGTTTTGTTTATATTAGATATGATGGAACAATCCCACCAGCCATGGCATGGTTGAAAAGTGACACGGTCAAATAAATTATACGTTTTGTGGAAGTCCCAATAACTGTGTGTGGAGGCCATTCTTCATACTTTCTGTTTCAACCAGGACACAAGGACCCTAATTGTCCAGTGGGTCATGGTCCATCAAACAGGTCAAAGTCGAGTCTTGTTGCAAATAGCTCCTCACATGTTGTGTTTTATTGTGCACACGTGGCCTAGGGGATAGAGCGGGTGCTCTGCAACAATAAGGTTGCCGGTTCGAAGCCCACTCTTTCCCAGCTGCAAGCCTAAGTGTCCTTGGCAAGATACTGAACCCCTACATGGCCCCTCATAAATGTTGAGTGTACTAAAAATGTAAGTCGCTTTGGACAAAAGCGTCAGCTAAATGACATGTAATGTAATGTAATGTAATGTAATGTAACAACAGGTAAAGATTTTTTTAATAACGCTTAACCTCCCCAAAGTTCATTAATTCACATTTGGTATTATGTTTGAAGTGTAAAAACAACACTGCTGGATTTGTACCAGATTATTTCTTGGCCGTTTGTACAGTTAAGTTACTGTGCCTCGCCAAGAAATAGTCTAACCCACAACTCTCTGCTACTCATTTCAGAACAGGCCTGTTTGCATGAGAAAACAGAACTAAGTCCTAGAGCACAGAGCAGGTTACAGGGTGATACACGAGAAACAAAGCTGCTATCATCCAAGAGGCACATGCAGAGTTTGACTTTGTGCTTAATGCACCACATACTTCCAGCAAGCCCAACAATCCCCTTATGAAACCATTAGAGGGTTATTCCCTGATCCATGCAGATCATCACCAACTTTAATAGGTTCTTCCATGACTCATACCACATAATTTCTCCAAATTTCACGGAAATACATTTTGTATCTTTTTGCGTAATCGTTCGAATAACTGCCGATGAAACAAAATCTCCTTGGCAGTTTCATGCATTTCACAGGGTTTGGCATATGTGTATGTTTCAGTGGCTAACCTTCACCTCCTACTCACTTCCATGAATCAACTCCGCAGTGCGGCGTCTTGTGGATGTCCACCTTGGTGAACTTTCAACCTCGACATTTGCCTGCATTTGAGTATGTGTCAGTCAATCCCCTACATGGGTAACTGTAAAGGCCGATATATGCTTCTGCGTTTTGACGGACAGGGACACATGGGAACGGCTCCGCAGCCGTGGAACGCCCTCTCCGAGCACCTCGGAGAGCTCTTCGTGCACCTCTGATTTGTCTAACTATCTGTCGGCATTTCGGAGAGCCTGGGAATAGCACTTGTTTGTGATTGGTCCGCAACAACATCATTTCCGCACGTCATTTTCCGGAATCTCACATTTCCGGACCAAACACTTCCTGTTTCATTCCCTCCGTCTCCTCTTCTGTTGTTGTTCTAGTCTCATAAAATACGTTACAAGCAAGTCCTCTGTTAACCCACCTACTGTTCTGGCGGTGAATTGTTTTCAGCATCCACAGCCTTCGGAGAAATATAGATGAAAAAGAGTCCGTCAGATCCGTCAGTCCGCCCATAACGGATTCGGAGTAGCATATATCGGCCTTAAGCTGGAAAACTGGGATTATGGTAAATGGCCGACTGCCCTCGTTGGTGTCGCAAAGATTCACAGACAACTGTATTGTGTTGTCAGCAGGAAGTAATTGTTCATTTGGAACAATTTGTGGAAGGTAGGATGCTCGTTAGTCCCATCAGTTGCTCGCTGCAGCAACAGAGAATTGTGTGTGGGTGTGTATGCTGGGAGAAGAATGAAGCACAGAGATGTTGGTACCATCTGAGTACACATGTCTTGATACATGATGTTTGCAAGTGTGTGCTTAGAGGGAGTATCAGTCTTTCCGTATGACAGTTCAAGGACACAGTTCAGAGCAATAGCAGGCATCAGCAGAGCCCTTTGAAGCCTCTTCTCTCACCTCTCTCAAAGGCTTGATGGGGGGAGGATTGGGGGAGGGTGGGAGTTGTGGGAGTGGGCACAAGTGTTTTTTTCCGCACACCGCTCAGTGTTTACCTCACTGGGAGTTAACAGCTTTTAGTTCTGAGAGGAATGGCTCCCTTGATATGAACCATCTTGATACCCATCTCTCTGCCCCGTCTTCCATACGTCCCCCTCCCCACCTCAGAACCCCATGTATTGTCCATTGTTTAACCTCTCTAAACATCACCCACTCACCCACCCCCACATCCATCCCCCTTCAACATCAACAAAACACTCACACACAAACAGTCACACACCTCCATCACAGTATTTTAAGGGCAGGATAGTGGCGCCTGGAGCCACATTAGCATGGCAAACTCAGCGTGACAGCAGTTTTGCTACAGCGCTGTTATGATGGAATGAATATGCTCACAGTTTGGGCCGCTCTGGGGGGAAAGCGGTTCCCTCCAAAGTGTGTTATCATGTAGCCCCGAGTGGAGCTGAGAGGGGGGTGGTGGCGGTGGGAGGGTGTGTGTGTGTGTGCAAGATTGGGAGGAGAGCGGGTATGCATGGGTGAAGTGGAAACGGGCCGCAGGGTAGAGACTGGAGGTGAGCTAAATTCTAGTTCAAAGTGGCAGAATGCGACTGTGAGCCGAGAGTGAGCTGGGGAGGAGCTGCGGTGCAGATGGGGCGCAGGGAGCCGGGTGGATGTGGAAGCGTGCTGGAGTGAACGGGCCTTGGCGGCTTGACAGTCACTCCACACATGAGTTTGAGGGAAAGAGGAGGTGACAGTGCCGGGCTTATTGGAAAAGACAGGGAGAACACTGCAATCAGCTCTTCCCTCCTGCGAGGAGGGAGTGCAAAATCACATGAAATAAAAGGAGGGTACACAGAGCTGTTCCTGTGCAGCACACGCAAACCTGCATGTGCCACGTGAAGCCTATTGAATATGCCTCTTTGCCTTTCTCCTGCTCTAAAACACTTATTTTAATCAATGACCAGTACAAGGAAGCCGACATTGTAACATTTAGACTGAACTGAAATTCTTTAACATAATTTACATGAATTACAGATACAGAATCTGTGCGATTCGGTCCGTATGTTAACAGGATTGAGACGTTTTCATATAACGAACACAGCAGGAGATGCTCCATGTCGGTTGTAACGAGTAGAGCTTTGACACTGGCATCGGCCCTTATGTCTGGAATCTCATTGTCTTTTCAAGATGACATATTTTTTGGTGTCCATGTGTATCCTATCCTTTTTCATTCAGAGATATTTGTATTTTTTGTATACAAATACAACCACTAACACAAAGTCCTCTTGTACAATTAGTTCACTTAGACCACTTACTAGTAGTTCACTTAGACCACTCACTTGTCCAGTCCTGAAATAATGACATTTTCTCTACCAGGTTACGACTAGCATTCATAAAATGTTCTCATCAATCTGATGGGGAAAAAATTACATAATTTTACGGATGAGAGAAGAGAAGGGAGATACTTCTGATAACCCGTCTAATAAATTTCAGCAATTAAAGGCAGTTGTGCAGTTTGAGAAATTATTTTTTTAAATACAACTGTAGCACAGCTGAAATCTTATTATTAAAGCAACAAGCCAAGAGGCAGGGGTTCATTCTAGCAGGGAACAAGTACAACTCTTTGAAGAGTTAGAGACCAATTACCAGTTCCACTTGACTTAGTCATTAAAAACAGGTACTGCAACCTGTATTTAATCTTGTGAGCTACTGACGTTGTGATATCTATAAATTAAATAAACCAACTATGTTCATTCCATATTGCACAGATTTTGGATGAAAAGGATCATACATGGTTCTCAATTTAGCAGATTGTACTGGTCGGCTGCAGCTGTAAAGCTCAGGCTAATTTGTCTTTCAATTTGCGCTTTTCCCATTCACTTCATTCAAAACAGCAACAACGCATCAACCCCACTGACCGACTGGAAGCCTACTTGTTTCCATGGCAGCACATAATGAACTTCCTGCTGTTCCTTGATGGTTTCCTCAGAGTATGAAATCATCCACTTTCACAAACTCATTATTTCATATAGTTGTCAGATTGGCTTGTGACGAATGTTACAACACTTAAAATTTTTGCTAGTAAGTTTGAATTAAATTACTTGCTTTAAAAAAGGCTGAATGTCATGACAGTTGAGATGTACTCACGATTGGTCGAGTGTGTGTATCGGAAATCGATCCTCAATACCGTGGCTCCATCCCCCGACTGCCACTGTGCAGACTCCAAATGCACAAGATGGTAATGTTTTTATCTAGGCTGATTGCCTTCATTTGTAGGGATTGTAGAGTGATAAAAGCCCTAGCATACTATAAGCAGTGATTGGGTTTAGGGTTAATATATAAAATATATTATTTACAAGTAAAAAAGCACCTGGCGCTATCTTGAATAACAGATTCTGATGATATTAGAAACTCATCAGAATCTGTTATAATAGCTTGGTGACGATTTTGGCTTCAGTTCAGCTTTGAAAATATTGTCATGCATCTCTTGGTTCGGTGAGATTGGATATTATGAGATGGCGATGAATGACTATTGATGAAGACTGATGGTGCATTTGTTCCTTCTCTCTCTGCTCCAAACACTGTCCCCCGAGGAGCAAACACTCACTCCATTACAGTTATGAGGTGGCCCTTAGGGGGTCACATCATCTCTCCTTCAAAATATCTTGTTTGTTTATCGAGCCCATTGACGTTAAATTCTAAATTAACTCATTAAACACCCGACAGACAGATGGATAGAGATATAAAGTTCGGATCGGCTCAAATCTGGGACTTCAAAGACCTTTTTTTTTCTCTGTCACCGGGTTTAATGAAGCTTTCTCCAAAGGGAGCAGGCAGAGAGACCTTCTTTATTAAACCACAGCCACTAAGGGCCCCCAATGGACCCACATAACAAAGTGTGTCATTAAAAATTTACTTTTGGTTGAAGAGCCTTAGTCACAGAGGAGAAAAGCCGAAATCAGCCAGTGCTGTATCTGGGAAAACTGTGGAGTGACCACAGTGTGACAGGGGAAAAGATCTGAGTTTGTGGGGACTGTAAAGATTGTGCTCAACTTTTGTGTTTGACCTTTACTGCAGCAAGCCACTAGGGGGGGATTGAGACGCTTTGGGTTCATTTTTATATATTAAGATTAAGATCGAGATTAAAATACATTTATTTATCCCAAACACATGCACAGACATGCACAGGCACACTCATGCAATTGTAGTGAAATTTAACCTCTGCACTAACCCATCTGGTGCAGGACAGACAGAGCAGTGAGCAACCATGTACGGTGCCCGGGGAGCAGATGTTGGTGGAGTAAGGTGCCTTGCTCAGGGGCACTAGACAGGTCAGGGAGAATCCTCTTGGATTTTTGGACAGATCAATCCAGGTTTGTCTTTTAGTTTTTTCTCCGTGGAGTCGAACCAGAGACGAAACAGAGACCTTTTCTGCCCATAGTCTAAGTTTCTGCCACTAGTCCACCGCCTCTCATCGTTCATGGTTGTAACACAGTGTCTTCTATCAAGAAGATATGAGTTCAAACAAAATCAACACTAACAAGCAGAAATGGATCTGCATGATGATAAGGTAAAAAAAAACAAGGGTACACATTTAAACACATGAAATTTCAGCCAGGACAGACTTATTGCATGAGGGACGTTTAATGATGGACTTCTGGTTTGAGGATTCCTTTTCCCTTTGTCACCCTGAGATATTTGGCGTTCTTCCAGTTTGATTTCTGTTGTGTGTTAATCGTCATCGACACGTCCACTCGCTGGTTGGGAGTTTTCCGGAGATTGCCTGGCAGTATCCAACCAGATGAACCATAGGACATGTAAAAACAAGTTTCAGTGGACACCTTCCCTCTGAGCGACCTGCTGCCTCTGACACGCTTTAATAGTTCCTCTTCATAGTGCCGGGCTTTCATATCCATCCCTTTAAGACGGCTCTTTCAACTACAGGTGTCCAGCCTGAGGCAGAAACATGCCCTCCTGTGACTTGCAAGGTTACTCACAACCACAGACCGGAGATCAACTGCTTTTGATCCGAGTGTAAGATTTACAGACTTGACAAAGACCTGAGCTTAGATTAGCCGTGCATATTGGCTGACGTATTCCCTCTTTTATTTCATTATTTATCTTTAGTGTCTGCTGTTGTTTACGCTGTTCCGTGATTGCTTGCTCCACCCTGCATGTGTTTCACCTGTGTCTCATTACCTTCGCCTGCTGTGCGTATTTATTCCCCGTGTTTCCTCTCACCCGTCAGTTTGTCTGTTCACTTTCCCTGCGTTTCCTTGTGCTTTTGAGGCTTTTGAGTCTAGGATTTCTATTTGCATCTGCCAACCTGTCAGCCGGAGCATCTGTAAGCCTTTTTATTTCTTAATGAAATATCCACACTGTACCAACCTGCCTTCACGTATGTCTGCCATCAGGTCCTGAAATCCTTCATCCACCACAGCCCTGTGGTAGGTTACTGTGCAGAAATCTATAAAAACCTTTTCATGAGGTGAGTGGCACGATGACTTGTTACCATCACACGCTGATGTTTGTGGTTTAGCTGAGTGCCCTCACTAACCAGATCATTGGACTGAATGGCCACTTTGGTTCACTTCCTTCAATCAGTCCGACATTATGGTCATATGAGCTAATGTCTCTCTTTTGTTTTTTTGGCCCCTATCAATCAGTAACAAGTGGAGAATGTCATTTTTATTTGCTACAGGACCTGCTGTACAAGTTGTGGTTACAAGATGAAAGAAGCTCTGTGACGAATTTCAGCCATTTCATTCTGGTTTTATGGTTCATGACCTTATTTCTGCGCTCCCTCTCCAGAACATGAGCCGCATTTACAATGTAAGGGGGACAGATATCATGATGTGGTGGATAAATAGACATAGAACGATAGTAAATGTTCAAATAAACTTCTTGTATTATTATTAATAAAGAAATATAAAATTAATGTAATGGAAACACAACAGTTCATGAATGAAGGCATTGTGGAAAGTATTAACTGAATCAACCGACATGAGCAAGATTAAGTCGGTTAGAGGTAATAAATGGTTTGATAGATTTTCGGTTAATTACCCAGCTCCTCGAAATACACATTATAAAAGCACTGGGTACAAACACAAGCCATTGCTACAGAAGTTCCTTTCCATGCAGATTTACAAAGGTGGAGTTACAACTAAAAACTCTTTCAACACCACTGTACAAGCTCAACTCTATTTGCCCTTAATTTGAGCCCATAGATCCAGCCTAAATTACAGTGTGTTTATAAAATGGGTTATAATCACACTGTGCTCCTGTTGATGTGGACAGAGACAGTGTGCAGGCTGGCAGACAGGCTCTCAGCTCTCCTGTAACAAATCAAAGTCAGTCAAGGCCTCTTATTCTGTCATTTCAGACAGACTGTGAATGTCCATGGAGACCATACAGCCACTGCACTGGACGGAAGCCATGTTGAGGTAAAGGATCATTATATTCTGCTTGCTCCCGCTGCTGTCATCTTCTAACATTTCTCTTCCGCACAGTGACCGTGAGGAGGACGGGTTAGAACACCCGTCACCCAAATGTCTCCCTGCCTTATTGTGAAGAGCTCATAAAGATCCACTCTCGTCCGCTTCAAGTAGGCTAATCCCTGTGTCAGCCTCACGAGGGAAAGGTACCGCACACACACCGAGTGCCAGGCTCAGTGCTGAACCAGAGTGACAGACTACTTCATCCCTTAAAAAAACTTGTGATAACTGAGAATTATTCTGCCAAAGAACCATTTCCTATGGCTGATTACATTCATATTCATTAACATTATATTCCCTTCATTATGGATTTTTTTACTCTCCTCCCCTGAAACCCCATCTGACCTTTCGGGAAGATTAAGTGAGTGGGACGGATGATGAAGTGGTTTGATTCCTAAACAAAGTGCTACTAATTATCTATACCCTCTCCGGTGAAAATGGAGTGGCGAGTTGAAAGGTCAATCGCTTAACCCCTCGCTGACCTGTCACCTCTGCAGTCAAACCGAGGGATTCTCTTGACACCATGAGACTGAGCGGAGGGACTTGGTCACATTTTAATGACTTTTTTTCTATTATTTCTATTGGGAATAATAATTAAAAAAACACAATAAAGTTAATTGAAGCCAGCAACTAGAAGCCTATTATATTTTCTTGTTTTCTACCAAACTGTTCTGTGGCTCTTTAACAGATAGAGACAACATTGGGTTGTCACAAATAAATAATATGGATGTGACAGAAAGCGGCAATTTGGATTCTCATTAAAATTTCAAAAGTCCTGATGGTCCTCTGAAAACTGAACCAACTGTTCCAATGCAACCTTCATTTTATGCTACAGTAAGTGCAAATTAGGTTCAAAAAATATATTTTTAATCACACTCTGCCGAGTTAATTTGCTGTGTGGTAATTTTCCCCTCTTAGCATCACACTCCGTCATGAACCATGATGACTCGTATAATCTGTAATCACCCCAGGTCTGCCCTTGGTTCACACAAAGGGTTTCTCTCAATCTGTCGAGGTTCCATATGCTCTTCATCGACGGAAACCCAACACACCCTCTCCTTCATGCGTCTCTGATGCACAGCAACACTGTCGGCCGATGGAGGCAAATGAATAACCTTTGGTTCCTGATTATTTTTCTAAAAGCAAAAGGGATCGAGAGTAGAATTCTGGGTTGTTCTTGTAACATTACATTACATCTTATTTGTAAGACTATTAAAGATTTTAAAGATATATAAATTGCATTTACTTGCGTACAAAGCAGTCAGATTGTTTACACCACTGTACCTACAGAATATTACTAATAGTCTGCTTTGCTAATTTTCCCACAAATGTTGACATCTTAACAGCTTTTATTCCATCTAATTTGAAATTAGAATGGTTATCTCTGCCAACAGTAAAATATCATCTAAAAACACAAATTCACACTTCAATGACTCAATGCATTTTTAACATTGTGTTATGTTAAACCTGTGTGCAGCATAGAAAAAATGATAAACAAAAACTAATGTTATACACATAAAGATATTCTAAAACATATATTTTTACTCATGTTATTTTAACATCTGATACGTCTAATGTTTGGTCCAGTTAGCTACATTCTCAGATACAGTGAGGTTCAAAGTAGTACATTATGTTTTTTTCCAGAAAAGTATGTGCTAATTACAGCTTAGATAAATATTAAGAAATTAATCAACGACATAAACATAAAACATTGCATAAAAAGAAAACATGTCAGAATCTGTCCTTTCTTCATGTCTGTTAGCATGCATTCATGTCAGAGATAAATATGTCAACAGCTGACGTTTGTGTGTCTGGTGATTCGTTCCTCAGTTTGAAGATGCTTTTCACTGTCATGTTTCGAGATCAGTACAATTACTGTTGCCTCAGCCCTACGGCAACATGGATTCCACAGTGATTACTAAATGATGCACTGTTGCAATGAAATGCAATGAAAAGTCACATTTGTTCATGGAAGCTTTTGCTAAGTAGGGTGAGGGTATACCAAAGTACGAAATTACATAATTTAATGCTTCGGCTCATAATCCAGCAGATACAGCCCAGTTTACCATGAAGTAAGTGAAAGCGATGTTCAGTAGGAATTATTCTTCTGATGTCGTGAATTTCCCACGGCATCCTTCTCCTTGATTGGTTGGAACAGAAAGGCAACTTCTGAAGATCTCTGTGTTACTGAAGAACTCTGAGCAGCTCATGAATTACACATTTTCACTTGGACTGAAACAAATTCGCAAACTGTCATGAACCACAGCCACAGGTGTCAGAACAGCCAACGGATAATGAACTTTATAGGGCACCTATGTCATAAGTAATGAGTCGGGTTAAGATTAGAATCCTCAAATACTTGGCTCGTTGTACCAGCGCATGAATTATGAACTTGAAGCATTCGGTGTTCAGCTGTGGCAAATGTGCAGATTTTAAATAACATTGATGTTGAAGTGTCTAATATCTTCTCCTCTTGCTTTATGGACACTGAACCTTTTGCTTTCCTAAGGGTTTGAATTTAATTTAATCACGGAATACCGAAAATACTAATTGGCACTACAGGGAACAGTCCATCATAGTTTATTAATGTTTATGAAAACTGCATGTATGACACAAGACCATCTATTTTAGTTGCATGAGACATTTTCAAATAGAAAGAGAATAAAGCAGAAGGAACCTCCTCTATCAGAAGTCAAAGCTGGGTCACCTTCACAATTTCCTCTGAAAGTAATCTTGCACTTGAATGCCTCCCTTCTTATTCTTTCTTCTTTAGAGAAAAAAACGAGGAGCTGATTGTAGAGTGGCAGAGGTCGTACCATTTAATAGCCCACTACCTTTATTTAAATTCCATGTTATTATCCTCTGTTGTTATAAAAGTGATGTGATTATAGCTGAGTTAATTGGCTTTTAACAGCAACTTGGGAGGGCTAGCAACTTGCATCATGTTCACCTCCTGACAGACCGTTTCTTCACAGCCGTTTCTCTTTGTTGTGTTTGATTTAGTCATTTTGTTCTAATCTTTAGTTTGGGTTGCCCACACACTTTTGCTGAAGCTGGCACCGCAGCAGAGGTCTCAGTGTGCCCTGTCTTACACAGGCATCCAATCCAAGCCTGTCCATCAAAAACAGAAGGTCCAATAGAACAATAAACAGCCCCTCGGGAAATATGCCAGATCTCAGAGTTGGCCCGCATATGAGATTTTGCACTTTCTCCTAGAACCAGCACATATGTTCCCTGGGGCAGGATGATCGGCTCCGCCTGGGAGAATGGTGAGAGGAGGAGGAGAAGGAGGAGGAGGAGGGAAAGATGAGAGTCTCCATCTGTCTGTGGATCTGGGGGGCTCACAGACCGTTACAACTCCCCCTAGAAGAGAAGGGAGTCTTGGGCAGGTTTCACTGAACACAGACTTTCTCAGTTTCCTGGCCTTGCGCTCCGTGGTTGCTATGTTACAGCATGTGACATGTAACAGTGTTTGCCAAAGACGGGACTTACAACCAAACCGCATATGGCAACAGAAACAGATATGGTTTCGATGTCTTTTTGCCTTTTTCTGTCGCAGAGCTTCATTACCTTAGCTCGCCTAATGTAGCAGCTCCAATCCGATGATATTTTAATAGTTCACCATGTATATTTTGTACTTTAATTACGTGGAATAAAAATACCCACGTCAGTACTATGCTAAAGTGTAGTATATTTCCAGTATAGTATTATAGTAGAATAATTATTCGGCGTGTGTTTATGTGTGTTTGAATTTGCACGTGTGACCCTCAGGGGTTTCGACCATCTCCCTGGCAGAGAGTGACCATCTGGCTGAGGCGTTTAGAGACGGACACTGTCTGCTGAGCACTCTAACCTTTATCTCCATGCCATGTCTCAGATGCCCCTTCCACTCTCCCAGGTTCCCCTCCACGCTGGAGGAGACACTCAGATGGATGAGAAGTGACAGACAGGGAAGTCTGGCCTGGACGGGACAGCAGAAGGAGTGAAATAAGGGAGAAGAAAAATAGAAGAAAAAGGAATCCATCTGGTTTCTGTCGACCAAACCAAACAGACACATACCATCATTCTATTGGGCAAGGATCCAAATCAATATCCAGTTACTGAAAATGCTTGTTGGTTTGATGTATGCTGTTGTTCGATCCTCGGGCCAATTGGGCATCACCAGTCCCAAGGTGTGAGCGTCGACAAAAACATTAATTGTAATCGTGTGAAGCAGCAGCTCAGGGTTAAGAAAGCGTGTTGGTTCCCTGAAGGTGGGTCATCACACCTTTTCATGTATGACTCAGATTTCCTCTCTGATGGATGAAAAAGGCCTTTTCAGTATGAATCAGGGCTTGCAACTTTCCTCTGGGTGGTCAGATGATTGGGCTTGAAGTGCTGTACAACTGCAATGCAGCAATGTGTGAAGGAGAGAGACAACTAGGGCTTCAGTAAAAGAAGGAAATCATGGGGTAGAGGGGAGTAGAATAATGAAGAGTGGAAGCAAGTGCCTGACGTATCCAAAAGAGTTGCTGCCCTTAAACAGTGCTGTGGCATTTCATTAGCAAGCTTGAGACAAATCATGTCCTTTAGGATGTATACGTGGAGGAGTACTTATGCTTAATGTTGCTGGGGCATCGATGAACTCCTGTGGCCTTTTAGAAAGTCAACTGTTGGCTTCAAATCTGCACTCGTTCAAACTGAAGGCAGAGTCTCAGTAGCTGTGGTCTCATGGATATGAATTCTCTATCTGATTGGAGATTTAGGGTCAAATGTTTCCATGGGATGTGATTTAAAGGAGACATACACTCACCGGCCACTTTATTAGGCACACCTGTTCAATTGCTTGTTAAAACAAATAGCTAATTAGCCAAACACATGGCAGAAACTCAATGCATGTCGGCATCTAGACCTGGTGAACACGGCTTGCTGAAGTTCAAACTGAGTATCAGAATGGGGAAGAAAGGGGATTTTAAGTGCCTTTGAACATGGCATGGTTGTTGGTGCCAGACGGGCTGGTCTGAGTATTTCAAAAACTGCTAATCTACTGGGATTGGCACGCACAACCATCTCTAGGGTTTACAGAGAATGGTCAGAAAAAGAGAAAATATCCAGTGAGCGGCAGTGGTGATGACGAAAATGCCTTGTTGATGTCAGAGGTCAGAGGAGAATGGGCCGAGTGGTTCGAGATGATAGAAAGGCAACAGCAACTCAAATAACCACTCGTTACAACCAAGGTATGCAGAATACCATCTCTGAACGCACAACACGTCGAACCTTGAAGCAGAGGGGCTTCAGAAGTGGATAAGGGGGTTAAGAGGTCATCCTCTGACCAGAAGGTGAGTACTTCAATCCCAGTCTTCCCCATCTACATGCTGAAGTTTCCTTGGGCCAGATACTGAACCCCAATTTACCCTTCATATAAAAAAAAAATGCCCATAGATTATTTAGAGTTGCCCAAATAAAGTTGTTTTGAATTGAATTTCCCTGGTGTGTGGATCAGAAATGTTTTTATCTTATCTTATTTCATAATCTGCTCATTTACATCATTTTAATTCAGGTTACCTAAAAAGGTTTACATGCTCTAATATTCAGAAAACACGTAAATTTCCTCACACTGATCGTTGGTGCAGCTCCTCTTTTCAGCCTCTTTCTGAAACTCTTGGTTTTAGCTCCTGTCTATTTAATGGCCCTGATAAAGTCCAGTCATCTCTTATTGGCCAGCTGGCCCACTCTGTTTGGATTGGTCAACTGCTTCCAGTGCGAGTAGGACATGTCGGCCTCTGCTCTCGATTTGCTTGGCTTGGTTAGGGGACGTGCTTTGGGTGTGATTCATGGAAGGTTGGACAGACTACTGACGAGGCACTTCAGGAGCAGAGGGAATTTTGCTTTACAGTGGATTTTGGGCTTCTCAAACCGTTTACGTAAACCAAAAAGCCCATATGGAGGAAAGAGAAACACTAACAAACCATAATAACCCCTTTAAATACAGTTTGGTGTGTGAATGAACCGACACATTTAACCCGGACAGCGGTGTAACATGTCCATTGTGATGAATATGTCAAGCCTTCATCAGAATGCTTAATTTCTCCTCCTTTCACGTTTTCTTTCTGTCTCGGGTGAAATTGCTCAGAGGGTCCACCCACACGTTATCCCCAGGTAGCAATAGAAATCTTGCTCTTTGTGCATAATTGTGAATACGCTTATGTGTGAGTCAACCTGTATAAACTTTTGGCTGGAGCAGGCTGTATAAGCACTTCACTGTACACAGCACTCAGCTCAGAGCAGATAAGCTCTGCACACTGTGTCCTGTCTCTCTCTTGTATGACCAATGATTATACGCCGGAAAGTTAATAGAATAGTAATTTTTCGAGGCTCACACTTTTAAACACACAGCGAGGGCGAGGGGGGTGGAGATGGGATGAAGGACAGACAGAAGGTATTGGAGTGGATACCTGACGACTCAGGAAATAATAGGGATGTCATCTCTTTCTTCCCGAATCACACTATTCATCTGAGCTGCGTGTCGGACATGAACTCCCAGCCCCGACTGTGACAGAACTCATAAACCTCAGGGGCCTCTGCTTTCCATTCGGACAATGTTACTTGGAATAAGACGTAGCTGCAGCCGCGATGAGAGACAGTGAGCACTGAACGCACGAGTATCAAGAGCACACTGTCATTAATAACTCATACGCACGAGCATGGTGTTATTGAGCTGTGACACTTTTCCAACAATGAATGTCGCTTACTCTAAATAAATGTGACAAGGGAGACAATGATTGTTGCCCATTATAGGGAGCTTTATCTCTGTGAACGACCCTGAGTTAGAATGCAGGATCTCAAATAGGGCATTACTTTGTGTATTGAAGGTTTACACAAAAGATACTGGAGATCTAAATAGTACACATGCATTATCGATTGTGGTAAAGTATAGTGGGGTCACGCGGAAGTAAATATTCTATAAATACGTGTTCGTCATCTACAGTAGAGATCACCTGTGACATTGTGTGTGGGTGGAGAGCTGAGCAAACACAATCTGCTGTAACAAGCGTCACAATTATATATATATATATAAAACCCCAGAAACTGAGATAAAACCTAAAGCTTTTCTATTGCGCTTTTAATACAGTTTACCTTTTAAAGCCATTAAAGATAAGTATGAGAAGATTATTGTTTAAATTTGTGTCAACATGCAGCTCTGTTGCATAGAAATTAACAATAAACATACTTTGTTTCAACTTTCGGACTCTCCTGCTATAGCTTGTAGCATATAAATTTAAACATTATATGGTTATAAAGCATATAACCATATAACATATAACATATAACTGTAACAACAATTTAAGCAGTGGAAAGATGTGTGGTATGACAAGGACAATTATAACAATTACAATTTAGCACCTTGATATAATAAGAATCTAGTAACCAAAAACATACCTTTAAAAAAAAAAATAAGTATGTAGGATATATGAACTTATATGTAAATAAAAAATGTCAAGTTAGATAGACCTTAATTCTGAAAACAGGGCCTCGAAGTACAACCTCATTGCAGTAATACAGAACCTGCAATTCCCCCTCGAGGATAAGTGCTTGATCAAAGTTATAAAATAGTGTGTGAACACCACAGATGATTCAGTTTTGTTCTGGACCGTTTCTAATGTCCCCAGATGGAAACTAAATGACCTGAAAACATGTGAAAACAGATTGAGAGACTTTATAACGTTGGCAGAGAGTTGAAGATCATCCACAAGCTACTGAACATAATTTGAAACACAGCTGCAGCAGTGGTTCACAGGTTCATACTAATAACTACTAATATGCTACTTTGGCAAAAACAAAGAAAATGCTATTAAATATTCAGGATGTCTAATTACCAAACATTTCAATGATCCGGACCAGATGTGCAGTCAGGTTTGCTATTCACTGTATACTCTTCTATTTAACAACTATTCATATCTTAAGCTTAACTTGCCTGATCAAGATTAATAGTCAATTATATTGAGCAGTTTCTAAATCCACCCATACTGAAGTTGCTCCTTTAATTAGCCACTACCTTCATCACGTTGACATCACTATTAGAACAATAAATCCGACAATTTCAGTAGAAAGAGGCAGCTGAACGAACATGAAAAGATATCAGCATTTACAATAAAACAATAAATAATAATGAATAATAAACAACTGAAGGTCCCATTTAGTCCCTTCAACACTGCATCTACTTCAGTTCTTCGCAGCCAACTCTCACCACTCGCTTTCAGTAAAGACCAATTTGGTCACTGGTCTGCTGGCATGGCTTTTTGCTTTGCTTGTTTTCAACTGACAGTGCAGCCACTCTCTTTCCCAAGGAGCAGAGAACATGTTGTCCGACAGATGAAATGTGTCTTTTCGAGGGGAACACATTGTTTGCGAAGTTGAATCTCAAAGTCTGACGCTGCAGCAGAGGATTGGATACGGAGCCCAATTCCCATGTGTGCGGTTACCTTAATGCAAGGTTTAGAAAAGATCCTGGTTACTTGTTATGTAACTGTTGATTCTTTTCAGTATTAAACTCTAATCTTAACCATTTCCTGTTCACATAGCACTAAAAATGTAAGCGAGGCATCAGTGTATGAGTGGATATTGTAAAATATGCAATAAAAATCTAAAAAGATTACAATTTGGTAAAGTCATCACTAAAATAGAATAATAATAATAATAATAATAATAATAATAATAACATTATAACTGCATTACTTTTCTATCATTTTTTTAATGTAATGTCTTCACAGTGTTGCACATGCAGTGTTATATACTGAATCTTCGATGCACTGTGCAGAGCTGCAATGCAGTACTGACGCTCGGCCTCCTTATTCTATTGCAATTAATTATTAGTGGATCTGGGTCCTTTGGGCGAACAACACTATCAATACTGCATCTACTTGCTGCGATCAATGAACAAGTTATTTAGGGAATTGGCCTCCCCCCTCCTCACTCACTGACTCATTCCTGCTCACACACTCTTATGTTGAAGTTTCTCTTCATCACGGTCTCCTTGAATAGCCTTTATAAAACACATAAATCTGAATGCGGCATCGCCTTCCACTCTCTTCCACTCCACTCCACACTCTCCTCGTCGCTTGTGGCCTTAGTAGTGTATACAGATGCCCCTCCTCCCCGTCTCCATTACAATGAGCAGTCCATTAGCAAATGCCAATAAACCCTCTGTAGCGTGACAGCATGTTCTCAAACAAATTAGAGCCCTAAAGACAACAGGAATATTATTATTTTCAATCCTCCATCATGCGTTCATTAATCTTCATTTAGACTTGATGAGTGTGGCAATCAAATGAAATTATATCCCTGTTGTGGCCTCTTGTGGGTACCCCTCTCTCGCGCGCTCCCATCCAACGCATTCCCACAAGCTATTGGAATGCAACAAAATTTCCAAACGACTTCAGATTAATTTTGTCTGATTAGCAGCTAAATATATCACCAAGCTCTTCAAAGTCATTAACGGCTACAACAGCGGCGGCAGAAACAAACAAAACGCAGAGCTGACACGCTATCGTGCACCAGCAGAATCAGATCCTTTTTTTTACATTGAAAGATAAATATCTCCCAGCAGACTTTGATTCTGCAAACATGACAAGTGTGTCGGGCTGGCTGTGAGGTCGGAGATGGTGCCTGGTAATTAGAAGGTGGGTTTTCGGGGCCGGGCTCCATTGCTTTAAATCACTGTAATCGCCTCTGATCTCCTCTTAAAAAAAAATCACTATTCATTCCTCCATAATTACCGGCACATCTGTGGGAGCACATGTGCGTCGGTGCTCTCTGACATCACTGCATCACTGTCTCCTTGGACACAGGGGGCGATCTGTTGGTATGATGGAGTGAGGACAGAGCGGAGCAGCATCATGAGAGTAGCTGTAAAGACTGCAACAATTCATTAAGACACAATAACTTTGCTTTACAAAAATTCTCCCCCTTTCTCACCTTCTTGTATCTTTCTACGTTACTGATCAGCAGGGATTTCTACTTTTTCGAGCATCCTGCTGCTTCGTGCCTGCAGGCGAAGCTCTACATAAAATGTGACATAATATGTAAGGAGGGTCACGGCAAAACGTCTCTGCTTCAGCTAAGTGCTTTTCCAGACTTTTTGGTTACTTTGAAAAGGCAAATGGTCAGGCAAGAAAAAGAATGTTTAAAGCCTCAATTTGGTCCGCCGAGCAGTTTGGACAAATACAATCACATCCATAAATCTGCTCTTCAGGCAAAATTTAATTCACTGTTTTATAATCCCTGGTGTTGTGACTCATTTTCCTGCTTTCACAACAACGCACTATTTTTATGAACAGTTTAACTAATCCGTCATGACAAACATTATAGCAAATTTGACCAAAGGCGCTTTCATTCAACTTTGCCTGTTTAGGACCTTAAGAGTGTTCAGTTTAGGGTTAGGGTTAGGGTCAAGGTCCAGAAAAACAAGGCTTGGTGGAGGTATGCTGTCCGCAAAATGTCTTTCAGCAAATTAATGAAATAATTGCAATGATTAAAATGTTGATCTAATGTTATTCTGATAAATCCCCAGTTAATGAATCATACAAGTTATTCTAGTTCATCCTGAGAGGAACATGAATATCTTTCCCACATTTCATGGCAATTCACTAAATGGTAGTTACGATATTTCAGTCAGGTCCAAAGCACCTTAAGGCCCATATTGTCTTGCCCATAAAGCCAAGCACAGCTGTGGCTAAAAATATCCCAAAAAAGAATCAATGAATAAACAGTTTATATATTTATGTTTTCATATAAAGCGGATGCAGACAGTAGTAAATTGGCTGTCACTTGAAACCACTGTAATCACCTTTGGAGTTGGCCTGCTGCCATGCTATTGATTTAAATAGCGAGAAAGTACAGAGAATTATACGGGACAGCTGTCTTTTATATCAGTCTCACCTTGACACTTGGCTGTACATTCACGTCCACTCTGCTGAGTCATTGTTGACAAACTTGGGCGAGACACAACGAGGAGGAAACTTCCGAGGTGGCGTCCACGCAGGCCCGAGGCACCAGAAATCCTGTGTGACCCAATTCTCAGCTGTCCTAGATCGAAACACTTGGCTTCCATAACAAGGAAACCAACCACTGCTATGTGAGAGATGAAGAGGCACTGAGGGACGAATGCCGAAGGAAAAGGTGGATGCGTTAAAAAGCAAGGATTTAGACAGAGGAAGACAGGAGTAAAGAGGATGACAGAGGTAAACCTGTGTCATGGACACATGAGCAGAACTTCATACACATACTAGCCGTGTTTCAATTCACAGGCTGCATCCTTCGCAGGCTGAATTTGAAGACAGATTGCACTATAAGGCTGCCCCATTCGAAAGGCTCCTTGAAAAGCGGCAGACAAGTCCATCCTTGTATCCGTCGAGGAATGAAAGCACCAAGGGGTGGATCCTTTCCAGCCCAACCTATCCTAAGATTCATTACGGTTCAGTGACAAACCGTATTTTCAAAGGCCCCGACAAGTGTCAAGACGTCCAATGCTAGAGTTTAACGTTTCATCTCAAACGAACAGCTAAGGTTGCACATGTAAAAAAACAACGGGCATCAAAACTTTCTCATGTCCAGCGGGTTGAGCTGGTGAAATAGATTCTCGGTAGACCGTCGAATTGGCCTTCAAGGTGTACGCAGCCCCCGGAGGAGGCGGTCTTTTTGGGCCATGATCTTACCTGTAGACATATCTACAGAGAATTATGAATACAAGTGCAACACAAAGACGGCACAAATTGTCACTACAGAAACTGCAGTTGTTCTCTCCATAAAGCTGAAGGCAACGTTTGAAATATGCTAACCCATAATCAAACAATTCCACTTATAGCGACTTTAGGCTTTACTCTCCTTTTCTCTACATTCAGTTGACAACGTGATACAAAAATAATTTTCCTGAAGTATGCACTTTTGTTAGTATAATGATGTAGCAATGCCCAGATCCAGCAGCGCTTAGTTTATAATTAATAAATAATTAACTACACTTAATTAGTTTTGTAATTTAGTGGATGAAAAGGTTTCTTAGCAAATCATTTGCACTTCACTTGATTAATCTGACCTGTGTTTTGTTCCTGTGGGGAGTGGTAGAAGAAGTACACTGAGTTTCTACATAAGTAAAGTAGGAATACTTTGCTGGTAGTAAAACTGTACATTCATCTGCCCTTCGGAAGGTCCCATTTCATGAGTTGTGAGGTTCTTATCCAGTCGTAATATGGAAAAAATATTGACGCCATAAACAAAATATGTCATATCTATCACTTTAAAGCTTTTATACGACAACAATTTCCTGATACCTGCAGCATAAAGAAGAGCAGGTGGGACAGCATGTGAATTATTTAAATGTATGCACGTTAATCACAAAAATATCTGGTTTGGCTGAAAAGTCGGGTGTCAGGTGGTAGTGAGACATAAACATTTAATTGCAAGTGACAAAAGTGTAACATTTGACAAGTTTACCTTAGAAACTACAATTTAAAGCTGATTGTATGTTGCAACTCGGCAGCTTGTGTAACAACATTTTGCAGTCCTTCTGAGTTGTTGCTACGACTTGAGATGGCGTTCACAGTCTGAAACAAATTTTACTGAATATTCTGAAACCACATGAATGCACCTTTAGAATTTGCATAGATCAGCTTTAACCTGATTATTTTTCACCATCAATCTACTTCCATCAATTTCCCCATGCTCTCACAGAGCTTCTAATGTCATATGCTTTTTACTTCCTGTCCGTCCACTCTAACATACAGGCCTCAGTGATTGATCGAGCGCCGCTGACATGGCCACATCTCTGCCATGTTCTCTAATCCCCACAGAGGACAAGCGACCAATGGGATATTGGACTCATTCGGTGAGTCCTAAACTTAAAGGGGTCCTGATGGTTCCACTTGCATTTTACAATAATCAAGGCCACTGTTCTCCTGGGAACCGTCAAAGCTTTATAAATGGTTTGAAACCATTGCCCTGATCTGCGCCTTGGCATAATTCTCAGCAAGTACAGATAGAGACTACAGAGAGTTTCTCGGACTGGTGCCTTTCTAAACTACATCCAATCTATTGAATCTGCCACAGGTGGACTAGAGAATTGGAAGCAAAATCAAATACGGCTGTGTCATTACTTATCCCCCGAAAAACTCCTTCCAGTGGACTTGTTTGATCTTCTTCGGTACACCAACACCTCCACTCCAGCAATCCCCTTCGGCTTTCTGTGTGTTTTTAAATTTGTGGATAGGACTGTGTGCAACATTTAAATTAACCAGCATCTCACAACAGTTGGTCTTGGTGCAACATAAGCTATTTTCGGACATGACCTGAGGAAAAGTGAGGATAATTAGGTACGGACTTTCTGTAGAGGTTCCCTTCCACACATGCACAATGCATATTGCTTCCACAACAGGATCATATCCTCTGCAGGATTCAGATGAGGGTTGGAGCAGCAGGAAGAGGATTTTTTTGTATAGCTCATTGACACTGGTGTTTGCTCGTATCCAACGGAGGAATCTCCTGCTGCATTCTCACTTCGGCTCCTCCTGACTTTCTGCTGACTTTATACTAGGGGGCCAGGTGGAGAGAGTCCACAGAAGGTCTGGAGGATCTCCCTCGGACATTTGCGTTCACATGCACAGCCCCTGCGGCGAAAGTGCAGAGGATCTCCTGAGTTCAGGGCATGTCTCAAAGCAGTTATGCAGTATCTGACAGCGAAGGATCCTGGATAACAAAGCTCCACAGGGGCCTATACCCCATTTACATTCACCCTCTGTCTCAACCTGTGTGGCTGTTGGCTTGACCCACACAGACATGCAGCGGAGCACTGGTGTCCCGTCCTTGTCTCCCTGATTCCCAAGCGCCATCGCTCAGGCTCATGCAGAGGCAATATTAAAATCATAACCTCCCTCCATGCACAAACTGCTCTGATGGAAATAAAACACTGTGATTCTCATTCACTGAAGCCAAGTCTATCAATAACTGTAGCTCATTTATTTATGTGATAATGGGCACAGTGTCCTCCGGGCTTAGAAATGAAAACAGCTTTTTCTATTTTGGTTTGCCTTTTGTAGATAATTATTTTTTTCTTTATATTAATTTTGGATTACAGAGGAGGCATAATACATTCATAATAACTGTCCCCGCTCTTGTTTCATTTAATTGTAAACTGGGAAGCTTCATCACACAGAGGTGGACAATAATTAGCTGCTGCACAGTTTCCCCCCATTACATTTAGTGAGATACTCTACTTCGTGGATTTTTCATCTACTAGTTATTATACTAGTAGTTTTTGAAGTAGTTGATTGTGAGAATATTAATTGATTATTTTCAGTTGTTGAGTCACATGTCAGCAGTTGGTTTTCAATCAGATGCCACTGTTCGTATTGTTTATCATCAATAATAGCATGTGTGTATGTTTATTTCTTTTAGGAATGAATTAGATTATTTTTTTTAAACGTGTCATTTTAGGATTGTACCTGAAGGCAGATTGGACTGAACTACAACAGCACAAGACAAACAATTATCCACTCTCACATTAACACGTGCCATTAAGTGCCATCAATTAACCTGAGCTGCACGTCTCTGCAAAACAAAACCCACCGTGGAACAGGGGGAACAGCACCGTGCCACACATACAAAAACTGTTTATCAATTATTATCCCTTGTTATAGATTACACCAGTAGACCACGTAGCTAAATCAGCACAATCTCTGCTTCATTTGAAAATACTGCCAATTTTGATCAACTTACAGCAATAATCAAGTAATATAAAAATAAAGATAATAATAATACTTATAACAATACTAATAACAATAATATATTAATAAAACATTGCTTCTGCTACCTAAGGTACATAATGTTCATGATATGCGTACTTGCAACATCGACGCATCACCACAGCACATATAACCATTATAGCAACAAGGGAACAGTTTGACTTCTCTGATGCTGATGCTTTTATTCTCTCCCCCCTGTGATCAGGGGTCAGAGGTCAGACTGAGCTGGAGAGCAACACCTTTGTAGCTGATCGGGATTCAGGTAAACACATAAGACCCGTCCCCTCAATCACAAGGCAGCAATTGATTCAACCTTCTCCACAGTAAAGTTGAAAGATGCAACATAGCGGCGTGGCGAAGCTTTGGAAATCTACTTCTTTGTTACGCAGGGCTCAAAGGCTGACGCTCCCTCATCAATTTCCCAGTTTTTACCAAAGGTGATTTAACGTCCCTTTTGCTCAAAGGACGTTCCTTATGGTGCATCTGCCACAGAAGAAGAGAACAAATCAGATTGTGTGAGTTCCCTGATGAAACAGAGGAGTATTTCGGCTGGGTGTCATCATACTCATTATGAGGCTCCCATTTATAGATCTGAGAAGGTGCTCTCACATCCTTAGAATAGCCATGAGGTCACAAATGAAAAGAGCTTTACTTTAAGCAGACAGAAGTGTGTCAGGCACATGTCTGAAATATGCAGCACTCCACACAGCATGTTCCATCTCCCCTCTAATACACCGACATTTGTGCTTTGAATGACACATTCTTTTCATTTACCATCCACTGTACACTGTATTACTCACTTGCTGCAGGTATTTGGATGGTTCTTTTCTGTATGTCATCCAGGGCTGCGAGGAAAACCAACGCTGTGCTTCTACTGACAAACAATGAGGTATATTATTTCTGCAGCCCAAAAAGATTAGTCAATTTATCCAGAAGTCAATTTACAGGAAATTAATTTGCAACAGTTTCAAGAATCTATTAATTGTTCATCGAGCAGAAGTGTTAATCAATCCTTGGTTTAAACTTCTTAAACGTGAAGTGAGCTGCTTTTCACCTTTTATGTTATGACAAATAAATTATATTTCCGTTTTGGATTATTGGTCAGACAAAATTTGAATATGTCACCTCAGGAATTGTATAGACATAGAAATAGAAATAACTAGTAACTAATCCACAGTTCTGATAATGAAGTTAATCTATATTTGCCACTGTATATTGTATATTATTATTATTATTATTATTATATATTAGTGACTATTTTTTATTTCTCAGTTCAGACATGTAATCAATTGAAATTCGAAATGTAAAATCAAAGTTCGGTCTGATAACAACTCATAGACATTTCAAACCTGACAAAGGGACCTCGGAAATAGAAATGACCAAAAGTAATTTATTATAATATGTAAAAAGAGAATGAATAAAATCTGTTAATTGGAAATCAGGTCTCTCCTGATTGAAATGGCATGTGGCTGTGTTCATTGGTTTCCAAACATGGTTTTGTTTTGGTCCCATAAAGGGGTTCTCGGGGTCCCAGGCAATTGTCTTCTTGCAACGCCCTTGGCTTTGAGAGACGACTTCCGACAATAATGTTTCAAGTTACAAGCGATGAGTACAGATTTAAAAAAGTAGTGGAAAAGAAGTGCAATATTTCCCCTCTGAAAATTGCCTCAGAGTTTACCACAGGCTTGCTGTGTGGATGATTCAACAATTTATATCGCACTTTATCACACTGTGAGGCCTGGACATATAATGCAGGTGCTCCAACTCTCGGAAGCTGCATTAATCTCCAGACCCTGTGCAGAATTTCATGGCTGAGTTTAATTAAGATGAGTGATAAAATGTTGCTCGCTACTGAGTGAATATATAAAACAACGGCTTTGTTGTAAGCACAATGAAAAACCTAATACTGAAGCCGGCCATGAAAAGACTGTCTGGGGGAAACAATGAATTCTCTCCCCCTGCTGGCGTGTATGAATATCTGCCATGAGGATAATAAGACCCCCTCATTCAAACACTGGTGAGCACCGGAGTAACAATACATGTTTGAAATAACTATCACAGGGACCATTCATGCAACTTTTGCTTAATCACCTGACCGCCTTCTGCCGTTCTGCACATCCTTCTCTCTCTCTCACCTCGCGCTCAATACACCTCCACACAGCCCAGGAATCCCATTTATCATTGCCAGTCCAGAGTGGATATTAGTTATCGTGCAACAGCGTGCGGAGGTGTATTATCTCCCCGCTGCTCGTCTCCTGACTTCATCACAGAGTTTCCCGTGTAATGGAGTAATTTCCAGAGAGCCGCTGATTAGAGACTCGTTGTGGGTCTGCTCGTGTTTGTTCGTGAGTCATTGTGTTGAATCAGTCTGACCTTTCTGCTGTTGTTTCTGTGGACGCTGAGATCTGCTGTGACCTATTGTGTGTGTCGGGATTGTTTTGTGCAATCACTAAAGTAGGGAAGAGGCACACATGCAGTAGAAAAACCTTGAAATACATACTGCATCTGAAAATAACACAACACTTCTAGTACACCACAGTTTAGAGGGGCATACAGCACTTTTTACTCCAGTTATTTCACAGTTAAATCCTGTTCTCATAACGGATCAAGATTTTAGAAATCAAATCTTAAAAAACACATCAATGAAGACGACTCCAGTGGTTTCGAACCTATGAGGCTCAGAGGCCTTTAAGCTGTTTTCAGGGATTAACGCCACAAAATGATGGCGAGGGGTGGTGCCTGGGTACGGCATGCAGTAGGCAGGACTTTTAGTAGACTTTTTCACCAAACAAGCGAAGGACAGAGAAAAGTAAACTTGTGTAGACGCAACTGAGCTTTTCTTTTGACGTTTATTTTGCTGATGATACTTCTGTATAATATTTTGAATATAGGACCTGTAATGGAGTACTTTTACATAGTTCTATCGGTACTTGGAACTGAGAACTCCCCCTTCTACTCCTACATACCCCCCAGAGCAACACACAATTTAATTTTAAAGGAAAAAGAGGAAGCAATATATATGCATTGAAAATACATCTTGTGCAGGCGATGAAAGAGGAAGGTTCTGAAGGCTGGAGGTGTCTGTTCATTCTGCGAGCATCCTCCTTGTGTGGTAAAGAGTGCAGGTGTTAAAGGGCTAACTGAGCATATGGCAACTCTCAGAAGACTTTCTCTGAAATCTCTTCCCTCCATTTTCCCCCTCGCAACCACACTGAGATGTCGACTAGTTTATATTCTCGATGCAGAGCCATGTGTGTCTCCCCAAGACCTTGGTCTGTGTGTGGCATTATAGACCCAGCAGGGTGATCAGTCGGGGTCACAGCCAGCATTTAACCCTCTGTAGCCCTGGCAGCCTCTCTCCCTCCTGGACACCTGTTCTTATTTCACTTGGGGAGGCAGCCGTTGACTCCGAGGTGAAACCAGAGATGTGGTGCAAAGGTTGAGATGTTTCTGAAAGAAAAGAGGGAAATCACTCAACTGGAGAGCACACTGCTTGGGTAAGAAAGGTCTTTATCTCGCACTATTAAGATCAATCAGGGACACACAGAGAGGGACGCTGCTCTTTTTGTCCTCTCACACATTCCCCCTACACATAGACGAGAAGACAGCGTCTCTACACGTGGCAAATTGTGGATCTATTTTCGCGACAACAACAGGGATTTCTGCTCGGAGAGATGTAGGAAATGTTCATTGTTTGGTTGAGAATTGCGTGTGTCCCTGTTCATGTAACTGTATGTATGAGTTCCCAATCCCTTGCCAGAAAGACAGACAGAGAGAAAACACAAGTGGAGGAGCCAAGAGGGAGGGGTTCATAGAGGATTTGGGTCATAGATTGCCAAGAGGGATCGTATTATGTGTCCGTGTGCATGTGTCTTTGAACGTGTGTGTTTGCTTGGGGATTTTTTATTTCTGTCTGCGTGTGTGTGCACTGTATCAGTTACACAACCGATTTCCTGATTAAAACCAATAACGGTTTTAATATTGTCTCTTTTGAACTGCATGAAATAGAAGTCATTCGATGGGACAACAAAGTTACTAAGAAGCAATTTAACGGGCATTTTTAAATATGTACAGAGTTTCTGTGGGTACTCCAGCTTCCTCCTACAGTCCGAAGACATGCAGGCTGGGGTTAGGTAGAGAGGAGATGCTTAATTTAACATTTAGGTTTGAATGTGAGTGTTAATGATTGTTTGTCCCTGTATGTTGGTCCTGTGATACGCTGGGGAAAAGTAGCTTCCCTTTCACCCAAAGTAAACTGGGATTGGCTCCAACTTTCTCCGCATCCATCATAAAATACAAGGGGAATTCTTATTATAGACAACACATCAAATCATAGAACCATTGCACAATGTTATAATAATAAAAGAAAAACTTTTTCAATACATGATAACTTGGCAGCAATAAAAAAAAAAACTAAGGAGTTGAAGTCGATCTCAAAATGAAAAATAATTGTGCAGTCTTTTGGGTGTTATAAACTTTTTCTTTCTTCGTAATGTCTGTTATTGCCGCTCTTGGTGTTTGGAGGTAGATATTGTTTGAGACAACTGACTTGATATCTTTTCTCTGGTCAAGTCATTCTCTGTCTCTCTGACATCATCATCACCCATTTAGATTTTGTGTTATTGTACCTATTCCTACATAGAAACACATATTCAACACAGCAACCACCACTGACTTCATCCAATATGTTGATTTTATCTTAGTTTCAGGTAGAAGCTTGAATCGCTTTAAATCCTGTGTGGTCTCTTTGTAGCCAACTCACTGTATCTGGGCTGTGGCAGAACAAACATTCACGTCCCCCTCAGGATACATTTCTCTTTGACATCCCAGTAGCTTTTCATCAACCACCACCATCTGCTCTAAATTTCAACAAATAATTTGGTTCACGAATACCTGCAGATTCCTGCAGAACGAATCACATCCCTAAATCACAGCCCTAGCAAGTTCAGCTATACATTGTGTTTGCAAATGCTAACAAGCTAAACTAAGATGGGGAACATGGTGAACACTATACAGCAAAGAGTTTTATGCCTCCAAGCTGGTGACATTCAGTGGCTGGAGGCCTTATGTCGTCCGTCTGTCTGTACCATCCCCTGTGAACCAATATCTCAAGGACGCCGTGGGGGAATTTCTTTCTATTTGCTACGAATACTCACTTATCCCGGATACACTGATTACATTTTGGAAGTCAAAGGTCAAGGTTACGGTGGCTTCACAAAACAGGTTTTTGACCTCTCGAAAGTGACATCTCCAGACCGCCTTTAGGGAAGGTCTCTTTAAATTGTCACTTGGACCAAAAGATTAACTGAAAAAGAGTCATCTTGACTTGGTATGAATCTGGACAAAAACATTTTGTAGATGGAAACTGCACCGGTAGGCGGAGGCATAAAGCTACAGGGTGGTATTTCTTGTTATTCTGTGCTCCTTCTCACAATATTTTTACCCCCACCAAGGAGGCAATGTTTCGCTCCTGTCCTTTGGTTTGTTTGTTGGTTAGTTATTTGTTTGTTAGATGACAGGGCTATGCAAAAACTACTGGACAGGATACCACAAAACCTAGTGTAAGGATGTGGTATGGTTCAGGGAGAAAACCCATAAGACGTAGGCGTGGGTCCGGGTCAGGGGGAAGATTCTGGACTTTCTTTTTTTAAATAATATGATAATATGAGATAAATTAACCCTGATTCCTAAGAAATCAGGCAAATTTACAGGACTGGTATCCATTGATGTGTGAAAGACTACTGGGCTTTGGTGGAGGTATGTGCTGGACTGAGTACGGCTCTAGATGTATATGACATTCATTTTGGTGAAACATTTCAGTGATAGATACCACCAAGACAGAAAATATACACAATCACATGCACAAATCAGTATCATCCACCGCAGGGTCACAGTAAACAGGGTCAGCCAAAAACCACCATGTCTGGAGCACTGATCTGTAGCTGCTGAGGGTCTTGCACAAAGCCACACATTTGGCACTGATGTTGGACACTATGGGTGAAATGCCAGCCTCTCTCTGAGCACTGGCCTGCATCCAACTGACACTCTCCCCCGAGGTTGAGGGTGATTGGACCCGTGACCTCCAGAGCGCCGATCAGCCTGTTTAACTGCATGGATAATGGAACCTTATCTAGTCACAATTTTTTTTTTACAGTACTGATAAAAAAAAAAAAAATTATAATAAAATGCTGCGGTTAGCTCAGCTCTGCAGCCTCTTGGCTGAATTTATGTGTTTGATGAAGTGTTTAATGTTCAGTCGCACTGGGGCGCTTTTATTTTGTAGCTCTCGTAGGCAGCCTTGGGTGCAGGGATAACCCAGTAACTCCACATTCTGTCTGTCATTCACTCCAGTGAGTTGCAGCATTCATCGTGAATCTCCTCTGTTTATTCAGCTCAGGGGTCAGGGGGTGGTGACCCACCACACTGGACTGTCATCACATGACCTCACGGTGACATCACTCAGGGAGACGCTCAGTGGACTCAGCATATCTGCACTCATGCACTGTCAATCACATCACCTGGGAAGGAGCACGCGGTCAGAGGTGATGCTTAAATGTTTTCTCTTTGCCGCACTCTGGCACAACGTCTTGAGTAGTTGTAAATATTGTTTTGACATGAGGAAAAGAAACGTCCTCATGGTTTGGTAGTTGAGTTGACTCAAGGACTCTGCATCCCCTCATAATCTTCCAGGGAAAGACAGATCTGCCTCTGATTATAGCTTGTGAAAGTCACAGTGGCGGAGCATACACTCACCACCGGAGGCATATTCATGAGTAATCAGATTTTTCGGAGAGATTTTCGAGAATGACGAGCGATCTCTTGTGTGACTGAAAAGAAGACTGGAAAGATCCTCTGTGCCCACTTTATAAAACGGAGTAAAGTGAATGTTACATTTTAGTAAACGTTAAAAAAGATGAATGCATGTGTTTGATAGTTTCGTCAGTTTTACCTATGGGTGATCCTCCTGTGATTGACTAGTGAGCCATTCAGGACATACACCTCCTCTCACCCAATGTCAGCAGGCATTGGCTCCAGCCCCCCGCCCACCAGAGAAAAGCGGCAGAGCTAAAGGAGGGATGAACTGATCTATGGATGATCGTGCGTTGAACCTTTACCTTTCTCCCCAACGACTGGAATCTGTTGGCCGTTTGCATGTAATTGTTGAGATAGAGATTGGAGGAAAGAATGAGGACCGGGCTCCATAGGCATTATCTAGAATTTTCATAGAGTGAGATTTGGTTAAAAAGACTGCCTCTGCTTCATTAGCACAAAATGAAGCTGTTTAAACTTCTCAGCTGGCCTGGAAGCACAGTCTAATAACCTAGAACCAAATCATGGGATGGAGAATTTAGTGAAAACTCTGCAGGAGACATTCGTTTTTAGAGATTTAATCGAAGTGTGTCTGTAAAAGGATATTTGAACACACAGGCCATTCAAAAGTCACAAGTATTATCATAACTACAGTGCATCTCTCCTTTAATTTAATGTTTTAATTTACGTAATGCAGACTAGTTGTCACCATCTCCATTTACAGTTTTAGCCTCAGGAGTCACCACTGCTGCTTTGACTTTTCAGTGTTACGCACACAACTGTCATGGCTGCGCATCAACATCAGCGACTGCTGCGATAGTTTAGACTAATGTTTTAATTGGTTCCTAAGAACAGAGGGCAAACCAAATTGCTTTAGTGTCCCAGAGGCTTTCCCTCTTAATGAGATATTCTCCCCTCTCAGGATCAGAGGGGTCCTGACCCACGTGTCGTCACAAGGATATTATTGTAGCACGCTCGCCTCCCTCTGATGAAGAGCAAGAGGAGGTTAATGAAAGCAGGAGTCAAGGAGACAACTGTTCACACAGAGGAAAGGGCTGCCTTCAGGCAAAATCTACTGTAAAAGCGAATAATGAATACATCCCTATGCTTTCGTTTGAAAACGCGTTTTGTCTCCTTATCAGCTTTAATCCCTGCCCATTGTAACTCGCTTGAAAATCCATATGACGTGACCACTCAGTTAAACTGGGCAGATGCTGGGATAATAACTTGTGTCCTATGCATGCATACAGTGGTTAAGTTTAACTGCACAATAGCTGAGAGCAAAGACAATAGGGTCAGCAATGCTTTAATTGATTTTCCATGTTATGCTCTACACTGGTGGCCGAGGACAATGCCAGTAATTTCTTCCGGTAGGAGCCTAACGAATGAGTGAAGGCTCATTGTGACAGAAATGATGGTTGTGAGTGTCGTCATTTTGTGACATCTTCGTTTTGGACTAAAACTCATCCTGCATTTTTTCAAATTAAAATGGGGCAGTGTATCCAAACTTCTTCATTTTAGTTTTGCTGTGCAGAGTTAACTGGGTTTCGTGCATATCAGCTGCAGAGTTGATGCATTTTTAAACAAAAACTTAGTTGTTTGGATGGAGCCAAAGTAGAGAAGGGCTTGTTTCAATTAAATATTTACATTGATCCAAAAACCAGCAGTTTCCAATCAGTCCAGTTCAGTTGTAACCACAATTTTTTTCCGGGGCCCTTGATTCTGCGGACAGTCCAGGCCCTGGTGCCCTTGTTGATAAGCCTTGAGTTATTTTGGATCCTCTTAAAGCTGACAACTTAAAATTAGATTTCAACAGAGATTTCCAAAACCACTACAAAGTTTTCTTTAAAACACATTTTATTTTGTAAGAAGAAGACCATGTGGTGGCATGCGGTGACTGCAAAGTCCATCCACACCTTTCATTAGATGATAAAAGTGGACAAGAGAAAAGAAGGACACAAGATAGAGCGGAGAAGCTGATGTCCTTCACCTGTGGTCACCCTGTACAAAGGGTCTTTAGACAGGGACAGATAAATGAGAAGAGATTAGAATCTGTGTGGGCTGTCGGTGTGGAGTGGCTGCCTTTCCTGTCTCGCTCTCTTCACTGAGACAAGAGGAAAGAAAGGGAAAGAGAACGAGGGGAAAAGAAACCAGTTAGATGGCCATTCTCGCCCGAAAGCCATTTTTTATTGTTCAAAGGGCCTTTTGTTTATACTGATGATGAAACTGAGATATCAGAGATAGGGGAAGCAGTCCTACTTTGCTGATAACAGCACATATGACACCAAACTCTTTCCCGCCAGCAAAGCAGAGATTTAGCAGATACCCAGCGCTGAGATCTTATTCTGTCTGCCTCGGGCCGCACAGCACCACCTCTTTCCTCCCTTAGTTCTTCTCTATGAGCAGCTAAATTAATCCGATACACCTAATTTAACCCCCCAAGGGTCTGTAGGATTAGGAATCAACTGACAATCTTAACCTACGATCCAATCAAACCTAAAGCCTGTCGATAACCTCATGTCATGGAGAAAAAAGGAAAGACACAATGTTCCTATTTACAGCAACAACTTGTTTATAAACATGTAAGATCAAAAAAACATGCTTTGTTCTTTATCAGCTGAGCGCGTTGTCCTCCTCCTCTCAAAACATCCTGCTTTATCTCAATTTCCTTCTTGATAAAGTGCAGTTTGACACTTTCAAATTTGTAAAATTGTATTGGATTAAATTGGAAGCAAAGAATGAAGTCACAAGGCTAGCTAGTCTAAGCGCTTGTTTACGTTGGTGCATGTGAGGGCGCTCCCTGTGAACCCATCGACCCTCCTCTGTTCCTAAAGAGATTTTGCTCCAGCTACAGCGGACATGACCCGGCAGTATTGTAAAGAGCTCGGTCAACGCACAAATCTTCCTCCTTATTTTCTGATCACCACAACGCTGTAAAAACAGGAATACCATGACTTCACCTGTTTTTTATACAGTCTATGGGCTAAACTCAAACTGTGCTGGACCGCTATGCTAGTTGCTTGCCACCATGCCGGACCGCAGATAAAAACTCTGCTTGCAGTCCAGCGAACTCCAAGCTCCAAATGACATCAGAAGTGCAAGATGGTGGCACTGACTTGTGTCAACAGAAAAACCTTTGAAATGAAACATATTTAAATATTCATGAACTCTGTATTTTTCAATAAAGGGGACAACTGCATGTGCTTTCAATAAAGTTTGAACGTGTATTTTATAAAAAAATATACACAAATTCTTATTCACCACGCCATACTTATCTCTTTCAAAAACAAAGAAGTTGAACCAGATCTAACTGAGTTCAGAGGCATTGACGCGTAAAGAATAAATGCCTCCTTGTCTGTTTCTATTCACTAAATATGTCTGTCTTCCTGAACTCATTAGAAATGCAGCAAGTGATTGGCTCAATTAAAACAATAAATTAGCCATAACGACCTGAGGATTAATCTTTTCTGCTTGAACAGCATAACGGTTGTACCTGTCGTGCTGCTGTTTCTCCCGCCGTGGCTCTGCTGCGGGGAACGCTCTCTAACGGCGCCGGGGCAGGTAGCAGGTAGCCCCTTTGACTGACAGGCCGATTTGCTGCCTTCTCCGATGCTGTTCCTCTCCACCAAGCCGAGAAAATTAGATCTAGAGTCGCTGTGCTGTTGTCAATCAAACGCCTCTGTTGCTTCTATTATACTGCAGCAGCTGATTTTGTGTTTGCATGTGTTTATGTGCCGGCATAGGTTAGCAAATTTGAGTGTGTGTGCGTGCTTTCGTCCCGCGCTCGGAAAAATGAGTGCAGTGACCTGCAAAAGGCAAAATCCTAATCTCATAATGCAGTCTGGAGTAGGGGAGGGGGGGTGTTGGCCAGCTCACAGCGCTGCTAATGTAATGGAGACTGATTCTGATTGGGAGGTGAGAGAAGAAATCCCTCTGAGAATCCCCGTTGTGGTATTTCAGTGGGGAAACAGACGATACAAGGTTGGAGCAGATTGTCAAAATACAGCCTCAGCTGATGGACCTACTCTCTAGCTCATAACCTAGCATGACTCCTTGCCTCATTGGCTCTGTAGCGCAGCATATCATGACCAGGCACCAACTTACGTGTGCATGTGTGTGGGAGCATTTTAATTCTGATTGCTGTTTGCGTATGACAGTAGACTGTGAGTGTGCGGGTGCTTGATCTACTCAGTGATGCTCTGCCAGGGTGATTCGTCTCATAGCCCATCCAGATACAGTCATTACAGTTTGCAGCGGGAAATAAAACCTCCACCACTCTGCTGCAACACAGAGCAGCCGAGCTCTGACCCAGATCCCAGACGATGAAGGTTCTTCATCTTCTCTCTCTCTCTTTTTAGAACAAAGGCTCATCTAGCCCTCTGATATGTGCCTCCGTACCACTCGTTTGTGCATTTCCTCCATTTTCTCCTATATCAGTGTTTGGGGTTTTGGAGATAAAATCCCCCAAGTTGGAGAGGATGCTCTCCGGAGCCCAACTGATGAAAGGGCACAATCCGGTTTTAGCACGCTCTCCAATTAGGAAAAAGAAATACAAATACAGTTTGTTGTTGGGTCGCCACACAAGTATGTCTGCAGAAGATCCTCGGTTGACATGAGCTTCCTCATCACTCAAACTTCTATAACTTTTTCCTCCTTTGTTTATGCATTCTTGTACACTTCTGCCATTTTTTTTTTCTCAATGTAACGAATGATATAAACCTTTTTGACGGGGCTGTACTTCAGTATGCGTCTTTCTCCCAAGATTCATCTACTTTCACGGGAAATTTAATTAACATAAAATCAATTAATGCATTAATTAGCGTTCTTTAATTACACTAACTCAAGTATAGTTTTTGATTTCAATTATTTATTCCATAATTAATAGGCTGTAATTAGTGTGGCTGATATCAATATTAAATGGCACGATAATCCCGCTGCGTAAGGTGGACATCTGAAGCTCATTAACAATTTGCTGGGCCAATAGGCGGTCTGGTGACTCCCTGAGCAGCCAATAGTGCGACGGGAGGATCCACTTTGAGATCAGCTGCTAATAAGGATTTCATGTCCTCTCAGTTTGCATACAGTCTGCTGTGTATTGATTTCTAACAGGTTAATTATGGGATGATCTTGCCCCATGGTGTAACGACAAAGTTTGTCAATTTTTTTTTTTTTTCTTTAACAAATCGTGCCTATAGCTGCTCATTTAAATAGATGTATCAATGTGATTAACAGCCACAGTGCGGGCCTGGGTTTTGGTTATCAGTGTAGCATCAAATCAATCTGAAGTAACACTTTAATTATTTTTTTTAAGCAACTTTATTTGACTTTCGAATTTGATTGGTTTAATTCCTTACTTTCTCAGAGACATGTTTAAAGGAAAACTCTTTTCTCGTCACCACCGGCTCTGCGGTTGTTATTAATCTTTCTTTGGTGTAATTATATCTACTCCTCCTGTTTTTGAAAAATCGATTTAAAAAAGCGAGCGATGGTGTCTTGCTCTTCGATGCTGCCAGAATACGAGGGTGTCTCTCTCTTTTTTCCATCGTCTCTCTCGCCCCCTTGCTCACTCACTCACAGTCTCTCTTATCTTGCTGCTGGGACCACAGCTCAAGGTGATATGCCAGCTAATTAGCAGAATTATCAGTGACCCCGTTAACAAGCCCGTCATTTAAACCTGTTCTTCTCCTCTGAGAGTCCTGAAAAAGAGAGGGAGAGAGAGAGGTGGAGGAGGGAATGAGAGAGAGAGAAAGAATGAGCAAACAACAGAGACACATAAAACACAGAGAGAGAGAGAGGGGAGAGAGACCAAACGATGACCGGGAGAAAACAGACAGAGAAGGATGTGAAATCAGTGCATGCATGAGAATTTGACGGATGGCACAGGGAGGCCGAGAAGAGACAAATGTGGCAAGGTGTGAAAACGGCAGCAGTGAATTGACATTTGAGAGGTTGAATAGCGCACAGAGACGACGGTGCGGCACCGCACAGGAAATGGAGCCGGTTTGGAGTTGATGGCTTAATCTGGGAGAGCATTTGTCGAGGAAAAGGAGCAGAGGAGTAATGGGAAAAAAAGAGAATGAATAGGCTGGAGAAATGATTTGAGTGTAAATGAGGATGGACAAGCGTGCTCCTCCTGCTCTGTCCTCGCCCCTGAGTCTCTGACAGCCCACAGCATACAGATGGCACTGCTAATTACATACTGCTAAGGGAGAGGGGCAGCTCCTTCCTCCTCATACTGCACAATCAGATCTAGATGATGTGATGGCTGTGTGTGTGTGCGGGGGTGTGTGTAAGTGTGTGTGTCTGTGGTTGTGCAGTTTCCTCAACTGTCTTGCTGACACGTGTCTTTTTCAGTTGCTAAAATTGTCTCCCACATATCTCCATGACAAAGGAAGCACCTTTTAAGATGACTGCCACAGTTGGACATCTCATTAGTGACCAAAAAGATGAGAGAGATGAACACACTCACAATTGCATGTCGACTTTTGCATCGCACAACACTTGATGTGTGTGCATTACAAATATTGACAGGCATGGTGGAATAATTGATGGCAGCTGTAAAGCTTGCTTGCAGGAACTGATAAGCAGAATCAACTTTTTGGGGGATTTCGTATCCTTAAGATTTAAGCCCTGGTTGATTTGACAGAACAGTTCAATAAAACAACAAACACTGATTAAGCAGCTAGAAACACAACAGAGAAGCAACCGGTGTATCTGTTTACAGAGCAGCCAAACCCACGCTTTAATTAAAAAGTCAGTTCCTAATGAAAACTGCCCACAGGATCCGGTTGTCTTTCTTTATTGGAATTGTGCTGTCTACAGATCATCTTTAAGGGATGGTTCACCCAAAAACTTAAACTTAATGGATAGACAGCATTGCTCCAAATTGCTCCTGTGGTTTCCTCCAAGTGAATGTTAGCCCTGGGATTTCATTTTTTTTTTTTTACCCTAAATGCGTGTTGTTATCCTCCTCATAGTTACTGCTGCAGTTCGCGAGAACTGGTATCACCACACCACAGGAGCAGTAAGTAGGAAGTTTATGTTTTATTCTGTTGTTTCTTTTACGTTTGAAGAAGTGGTCCCCAGTTACTTACAATTGTATTGGATTTGGCTGCAACGCCGTTAACCCATGAAACTGGGAAGAGTTCTGTGAACTCAAACATTTTACCCAACCCTCCATCGGCATAGTGGTGGGTAGATACTGAGTACCGTTCCATTTTTCAGTGAACTATCCCTTTATGGCTCATTTATACTGCCTAAATATACGATTTAACACTGATTTTAAGCAGTGCATCCCCTAGAGGGCAGCACAAAGTTTCTGAAAATGACAAACGTGGCAACAATGGAGGCGATAATGTTAAGAAAGAGGCAAAAACTGTTCTAAACACTGTTGTTCCAACTTATCAACTCAAATCTTATCCTCAAAAAGTTTTGGCATTTTAAAACGTATTCCTCGTATCACATTTTAATCTGGCAACACTGCCCCATACAGTTTCCGGTGGTACTGCACAATTTTCTTTTTTTTTTGTCAGCATCCGTAAGCTTTTCAGAAGACAAAATCATTGAAATACAAACAGACTTATCAGCTCCTTTTTGTTCCAAAAAGTAAAACAAGCTGGAAATGACTACGACTTGTGACAGGTCGATTTTTGATAAATGAATGTAGCTGAAATTAGTTTGGTATAAAATACACTGAGTTTGAGCGACTGCTTCACAGTATATAAAACACCCATGTTCTGCATGTTTCTAATTTGACGCAGCAACACAAGAAAATGTCCTGTTGGCGTATATCAGTAACTTAATATATGCATGATGCATCTGTATAAGTGTGAACAGTGAGACTGATGTCAACAAGATTAAAAAGAGTAAAGCTGGATTACAAACATTCATTATTTCCTGTGAATCCCCCGTGTGGAGGAGGCAAATTGAGTCAATCTGGAAATCGCAGTCTCCACAGCTAACAATGAGAACTAATGCATAGAGAGAGGTAAACACAAAAAGTAAATACATTTGCTGAAAAAATGTCTGAGCATGAATAGAATCAAAACCAGGGATCGATGTCGGAAACATCATCAGGATTGTAACTTAAATGAAAATACAATTTCAGAGCCTGTCTGAGACCAAAGAAACACAAAACAAAACCGTCACTTTTAAAATGAAAACACAATGTTTGAAAAGACAATAATCTTTGTAAAGTTTTGACATGAAACTAAAACTATGACTAAGAGAAATCTCTGAGGGCGAAGGCTGAGTATCAAACACAAATTATTCATGTACCAGTAACCCACTTAGTTGTGTAACACCAGTGATTATGTATGCATAATTGTGCTTATCTAGAGCTGAGGGAAGTCAACAATGTTTACTGTGAGAGAACTGATGCTGGGTGAGAGGATGCCATCGGTTTATTACCAGTCACATTTTCACCTCTAATTCCCGCATAGACTCAATCTTTGAAGATACGTTCTCCTTCCACGTATCCTACGTGGAAGGAGAACGAAACCGACAAATTACACAAGTGAAAATAATTTCAACTCTTCAGAATCGCTCATCGACGTCTAGAATTATTAATCATCAATCAGCAGTGATGGATGGATTTGTCCTTTGTTTGACATTTGCAGTCAACACAGAAGATGCAGTATTCTGTCTTTAAAGGCTAATTCCACATGATTGTGCCCTCGTCATTAGACTTTGTGGCCTTTTGATTTCTTTGTAGATCATTTGTTCGACACACGTAAGCAAGTGTATCACTGGCAGACCTTCACCTCCCGTTCACTTCTGTTCAAGCGAGGAGTTGAATAAAGCATTCCTTTCAACTTTCAGCTTTGGTGAACTTTGATCCTTGATATTTGCTTCACATTCATGCGCGTGTGATTGTGCCCTCTACGTGTTTTGGGACTTTGGCCTCGCCTGCCGTGCGTTAGTTTTTTTTATAATTTGTGTCTCAGTTGTTTGTACTTTGAGTTTATTACCTCCTGTTTTATTTTGAACATACCACTTCAATTCTTGTCTTTCTGCCTCCCTGACATTTGTGATCCCCCCAGTGACAGTGTGTGATGCAAATGGTAAAGTACTGATTGTCCCAACTGATCTTCTACTGACTATCAACGGACACCAGCTGAATCTATTATTCTGTTATTTAATAGAGCTAAATGTTAGTTATATTATTGTTACTTTTCACCGCTATCTGATTATAAATAAGGAAAGAAACCATTGAATTGTAGTGAAGCGGATCAGGGGCCGGACCCAGGATTTTTTATTTGAATCGCATTTATCCTGATCTTTCAATATATTCCTTTCTTAGAGAAAAATTAATTGATCTTAATAAAATAAACAAACAAGTTTAGGATACCGATGTTTCTGAGTGAGTGCAATGTGGTGCAGCTCTAAATAAAAATCTGGATCAACTTCTGGGCCTTGGTAGAGATATGCACTTTACTGAGAGCCATTCTAATTATATGATGTTTCCCCTAACCCTTTTTCTTTTTCAAAAACCCATAACAACCTTGAGAATATGAAATGAGTAGTTAGGCCTATATAAGATGTGTTATTAAATGTGGTATTGCTTCGGATTTTTTTCAAAGAAGGAGAGATATACATACATAACATAATCTTGTTTATACACACGGCAAATGACCCTGGCAAATTCAAGTTGTTTATGCTGATTAATTTGTGATTATCTCATTATTAAATCAAAATATTCCTCTACTGAATGAATCATTATATGTGGTTGATTCTGATGTGTATGTTTTCATCATTATGGTAAATTTAACAAGGGGTTAATCACCAGGGGCATGGAGGTACATTCCTGCAAGACATAAAATTGAACAGTGGGGAAGGATGTGATAAATTGCCTGGGTTAAAGTGGGAGCTGGTGCTCAGGAAGAAAAGGCTGAATGGAGAAGTGGAGCTCATAATGATAATGGGAATTGCGGATATTGCACAGGGTAGGGGGAGAGAGGAACTGGGAGCTGGAGTGGAGATAGAGGGATGGTGGTGACTGGGATGTGCAGTGGTTCTAATGAAGGCAGTAGTGTGTGTGAACTGCAGGGAGAGCTGGGGGGTGTTGTGCTGAGAACCTTGGTGAGAAGTCAACAGTCAACACCACCTATACGTGCACAGTGCACGTACGTATCCCACCAAGGGAAATTAGTCTCAGACTTGCCTCCATTGTTTTTTTTGTCCTCTCTTTACCTGTTCCCAACATTTCCTGTGTCGATTTCTGTGTGAATGAGGTGAACAGTGTCCTGAAGTTCACCAGCAGGTTTTTAGCCCGACATCTAGTGACATTTAAAATGAGAGGTGCAGTATTCCTCAAAGAACTGCATGAGGTGAAATCTAAACTGAATATCATCCCTGCTAAAACTTTTGATCCATGGTCTGTGTTTGTACCTCAATAAGTGAAAGCTCTGAATTGGGGAGTATGTGGTGATGAGGAATCATAACGTTCTGTCTTCAGATCATTTCTGATCATTCACAAAATCAATAAAACACAATTCCAGGTCACTGCAGATTCTCTTTGTTACTTTACTTAGAACATCTGTGCTGTAAATGGAAAACATGAATAGAGTACAATGTCCGACTCAAAGGACAAGGTGAAATAACACGTGACATGTGCGCGTCAGATGACGATTCGATCACAGTGATGAGATATGAAACTTAATGGAGCCTCTGATCTGAGCCATTAGCCGTTTTCAGACGTGACCAGTGGGTCAAATACGAAGAATTGGCTACGGAGTTTATCCCAGAGTTTTCCTTTCACACATGCACAACAGAGAAGGAGGTTCTCTGCACAGAGGTGTTCACAACAGCAACCAATCCCTCCTCCACACACACACACTCAACAGCTTTGTGTTCATTACTTTGTGCTGACCCCAACGAGCTGAAGCCAGATGATATTTATTTACAGTGAGGTTCCCAGGAAAAAAAACAGCTTGGTCCCACTGTCAAGGCAAAACCACACTAACACAAAAATAGCATTTACCAGTACACAAGGTCACCCAACACTCATGTAAACATTAACCTTTGTTATGACAGGCGGATTTCAAAATTAGATTTTCTTCACATAAAGAGAATAGAAGAAAACAAAGGTGTATACCACAATAACAAATACAAGAATATAATGAAATAAAGCATACATCGAATGTACTACACATCCATGAACCAATCCGACATACAACATAGCACTATATACGACAAAGCCCTCTCACGATCATATGGAGTCACTACGAAACATAATGATGGAGTTGTGATTGGGTTATTGACTGACAAAGTTTTGAGGTTTGGATTAATGGACCAACAATATGATTGACATTTTATCCAAACCATTGTGTTTCCCTAAAACAGGGAAATCTGGGCTTTTTGGTTCCAAACCTGACCAAAATATATTTTTGTTAAAGTTTGCACTTAACAAAACAGATTCATTATTCAAATGCGATTTGTAACACCCTTGGAAAGAACAGATAAATGTCGACCTGATTAAAGGACCATCAAAGGTTTGCCCTTTAAGGAATGACATTTAATTAATGAGTCAGTGATGATAATTTTCATTTGGAAGATTTGTCTAAAGCACAAGAATGCTCTTTACAAATGCAACAGACAGTAAATTATCATCAGTCTACAACGTAATCCCACAAAACTCAGCTTTTATGAAGCCAGAGAATGTTACTTAGTTAAATTAGTTTGTCTATTTTAGAACATATGATATAGTGTGTATATTTGTGTGAAGTTGTTGCTTGACTGCATGTGCAAGTGTGATCAAGTGTACATACATGTATGTCTGTGATTTTTTTCATTTGCATGTATTTTATGCCCCCCCCCCCCTCCCCCCACCGCCCTGTCATCTCATCCCACAGCGTGTATGTAACTCTGTGAGGCAAAACTCACGACATCCTTGAAAGAACCAAGCTCGAGGTTCAAAGCTTTATCAAAGAAGAATATAGAAATTTGTCTAAACAGGTTTCACGTTTTATAAACTGAAGCAATAAATCTGCACCTGTCTCTTCCATCTGAGGGCTGTGGATACAGATGTGAGATGCTTTTAGTTTACTGGGAGTGTTTTGGATCAAACAACATGATGCAGGGGTTTATTCTTCTCTCTCTTAAGATCAGATATACATGGGTTGGCCCTCTTACTGTACACTACCTACAGGGAGACTACATGCACACATCTGATGAAACAGGTTGTAACACATTGTTCCCGACACATCAGTGACGTTCCGACAGCAGCGTAAACATGTTTTTATCATCACGTGGAAGGTGGCCCCTGAAATAAAAGATATTTCGAGAAATCGAACATTTATTTACACAGACAATGGCACGGATTAATTCTGTGTGACGCAGAAACCAGAGAATAAATCCTATTGTGCAGCCGACACGCTCGATCCTTCCTATCTTTCTTTTATTTGTGCATAAAGGGAATATCTCACGTAGTATATTTATCCTTCAATTTCATATTTAGACCAAACACGGCTGTGCTCACGCCGTTAAGCAGTACCTCTCTTTGTAAGAATACCACACTGTAGTTTAAGATATTTGCCTCTAGTACGGATGAATTAGGCAAACTGCTGAGAGCACGCTGCGTTTTCCTCACCACCAGGCAATTTAAATTTGAATCGTCTGAGGAATGATGCTGCTGCATCTGTACTCTGAGTTTATTCACGTATATATATTTATTGTGTAAAACGAAAAAACTACAAAAGGCAGAAAACTGAAACTGTCACCCACAGTCATATGATGTGGAGCTATATTGAATCTTGATCTAAAACTTTGAATCTGTTCAATTCAATAATGATTGCATTTTATAGGTGAATAACCAAGGAGAAAATGATGATTATTAATTATAATCACTGCTTTTAATTTAAGATCTAACAGCAACATTTAAAATGTTATATCTTGCTAAATAAATCCTATAATTAAATTGTATATTATAAATGATCCATACTCCTCATTGGATTGCATAAAAAAGATAATTTACTTCTAGATTTACATTTAAGGTCCTTTAACTTTTGTGTTGAATTTTGCTCTGGTACACAACCAGAATACCTTTTGGGCTCTTTGATAAAATGAAACCATCCATGAAAATTTAAATAAGTGCTGATACCTAAGACTATATATGAAGATGGACGAAGCGTTTCCAGCATTCAGGAAATAAAGCAAAAATATCCCAGATACAAACTCTACTTATACAATTTTGTGCATTTGGAGCCAAATGGACTAATCAGTCATTTTCATACCATTAATTAACCAAAAGCAAACTAGCAGGAAAAATAAGCATTTGAACAAACATCAGCACAAAAGAATTACGTCCAATAAACAGATACCATCTTTGAAAGAAATGTGTTTTTCATATACTTTTTGGCCATGTCCCCTCCAGTAACATGGATGAGGCCAGATGCATGGCCTTTACTGGAGCCAGCTAACAGGGGGGGATCAGGATAATTTGTATTCACTTTAAGGAAACAGTTCTGTTGTCCATCTTTATGTGCACTCTTTGGTTAAAACACACTGAGGTGCAGCAATTTGTCATTAGTTACGAAAAACCATTCACATTCTTAATGAATTGTGGTAGATAAGCCGAAGTTTACAAGTTAAGGGGAAAATGTTGGCTAACAGATGTGCCATCATGCTAATTAGTGAGTGTAATGTTTACCATGCCATCTCATTTTAAGGTGTTAGCAAACTAACATTCGCTAAAACTACAATGTCTTAAATGTTTGTACCAGTTTTCAAAAATTTTAATGGTTTGTATTTATATAGAGTTTTTCGAGTCTTGATGACCACTCAAAGCTCTTTACAGTACAGTTTTCCATTAACCCATTCACACACATTCAATGGGGAAGACTGGTATAGAACTGCCGACCTTCTGGATGGAGAACGACCGCTCTACCCCTCGGCCACAGCCGCTTCAGCCGAGTTGGGTACAGTTTCTCAGGCTGAACCATAGTGGTGGCAAAATGTTTTCCTCCAATGTTACTTCGGCGGGGTTAGTCATATATAAATCCAACTTCTAGGCCACAGGGGTGTCTTGTGCAGGCCAGACAGAGAATGTGTGATCTAAACATTTTATTGTCTCAAAGTGTAAATTCACAACCCTCCTTGTCCTAATGCTGAAGCGCAATCCTCTGCTATCCCCCGTCTGACTCAAGAGCAGTGTACAGAAGTCGTGGAGAAAAACACACACTGCTTAGGCGGAAGAGAGGTCATTGTCGTACACTGTGTGCGTTTGAAGGTCTGGATTTATTTAAGTAGTCAGACATTTGTGTGAGTGTGTGTCTCATCTTGTCTGACTATAAGAGGTAGTTTACCGCACTGCTGCACCACCAAAACAGATGGCCATTACCATACTGTAGCAAACTCAACGCAGCGCGGGGACCTTTCTCGTTTTCAGCAGCGAAACCTCAGCCACTTCACAACACTGTGCCCTGAGCATTTCCTTACACCCATTATGAAATATGCTCAGCCCATAACAGTCAAAAGATAATTTTGTAGCATTCAACTATTTCTGAACCAACACAGCGTTACAGTGATTTTCGGGCCTGTTCCTCAGCAAAACACTTTCACAGCCTCAAAGCTGTCAGGAGAAATGTATCTCTGAAATGGAAATGAAGGGACAGCCCTTTTAAAAGCACATATGCGTCTCTTTTCATCCGCTCTGATCTGATAGGAACAGTTGGGTGAAACTCTTTCGTCTTGCTTTCAGATTCAGAGAGATTCAGAGAGAGGGAGGAAAAGAGGCGAGAGAAGAATTGGTGCGAAACACACGCTTCGAAAAACAGCTCTGACCCCTGGAAGTTTGTGTCGCGGGAACAATTTTCCGTCTTATTATTTACTTTCGAAAGCACTGATGCAAAAGTGTGATAAGATATTGTTATTTGATTCGTGTGCCCGCTTGTGTGTGTGTTGTCAATTATTCTCAACATGGCCCATCACAATCATTCTTTAAAGGAGCCGCTGGCATCAAGAACTCTGGGCGGGTGACCAGGCCACAGATGGTGGCTCGTGCACAAACACACACACACACACACACACACACAGTAACACACACAAATGCCTGAAGGGCACATTCTGCAGGCACCATATGACTCACTTTTTGCTCTCCAGACTTAAACCACAAAACTACTGACAGGACAACACTGTGAGCCTTTGTGCTAAACTAAAACACTTCATCACTTCACCTTCCTAATCTTGATTGAGCTCTCAGTGATTAGCTCTCACCTCTAAGAGCCTGTTTTGCATTCACAAAACATTTTGTGGGTCATAGCATTAACACCACGGAGCAAAAGCTCACTTAATCCTTAAAAAAATGACTTATACCTATCCTCTTAAAGGAATAGTCTGTATTTTGGGGAAATATATATATATATATTTTATACTGAGAGATGAATTCTTGTCTGTCAACTGTTTCCCAGATGACAGAGAGTGCAGTGTGAAACACATGTGGTAGTTATCCCAGGCAACATGAACAAGGCAAAGCTAAATCCAGAGTCCATGATGTAAAGGTGCCTATCACAGTTTTCCGAAAAACAAACAATGGTTGGGTTTAATATTGAGTGCTACATATCAAAATGGATTGTATGTTTTCTAGACGTTACACACACATGATTAACACATTTATCTTCTTAATAAAACATTTTTTTTAAATGTTTGTACTTTATTAGATAGCAGTGCTTGGGGCATTGCTGCATCAAACTCTCAGGCTTCTTTATTACCCACGAGCTGTGTCCCAATTTAGGATGCGACCCCTGATTGAGAGACAACTGTTTTTATCGCACACACTTAAAAAATTTGAAATATCAAGAAAACTCAGTCGTTCGTTTGTAGATTGTTATATAGCACTTTTATAATGATCTTGTTATTATGTTCTACATTTGGCTTTGGAATAGTTAGGTCAAGTTTGGTTAGCTTGCGCTTCTACATTCCTTCCCTGTTACTGGCTGGCTACCAATATTTAAATGAACCTGGTTTATTGAACAAGATATAAATATGACAACACAATTAGAAAAATGACTCGTTACCTTTTAAGTTTTTCTATGTGATGTATTTAACACGATCCAAGATTATTTATTATCACCTTGTTATAATAATCTGTTGCTCAGTTTCACAGCCATTGATTGCCATTGCTGAGTGTCACCTTTGATACTGTAGTTGTATTATTGAGTCTGTAAAATGATTAACAGGCACGTTAAAGTGAAATTATCCAATATTATGACTGGGCTCCATGTTTATGGACACAGTTTAATTTCCACTTCTCCCAGCCAGAGTTTTTAATGTGTTGGATGGTCAGGGTTCTGAGTGGCTCTGCGCTGTAAAGAGCCGTCTCCTCTTGATTTGACCATAGGGGGGGGGGGGTCAGGCTGAACATGAGCGCTGGGTTGTGAGGCCTCTCAGTATCATGAGGAGAGAGAGAGAGAGAGAGAGAGAGAGAGAGAGAGAGAGAGAGAGAGAGAGAGAGAGAGAGAGAGAGAGAGAGAGAGAGAGAGAGAGAGAGAGAGAGAGAGAGAGAGAGAGAGAGAGAGAGAGAGAGAGAGAGAGAGAGAGAGAGAGAGAGAGAGAGAGAGAGAGAGAGCAGTCCAAGTGCAAGCTACTCCGAGCGCTCTAACAGATGGAATGGGACTACTGAGCATTATTTCCCAGTTTGTAGGTTTCACATATTTCAAACAGAATACCATGCTAAATTAATAGAAGTTTGATGCTTGAAGACCATGACTTAAAGAAGCTGAAAATACCACTCGCCTCGCTGTTTGTATTTTTAATTTCGACAGGTAAAAAATGAAATTGACCAACCATTGTCTAAGAGGAAAATATCAGCAAGAAAAAATATACTCACAGCTGTGTAATATAATAATTCAGGCATCAAGCTCTACTCCGCCAAGCGAAGCGGCCTAATCTGTGTAGGCTGATTAATCATGATTCAAATGTTCTCTAGAAAATGTGTTAAACTGCCACTGGACCCGTCTTTGTGCTGAAGTCTCTCTCTCTCTCTCTCTCTCTCTCTCTCTCTCTCTCTCTCTCTCTCTCTCTCTCTCTCTCTCTCTCTCTCTCTCTCTCTCTCTCTCTCTCTGTGTGTGTGAGAGCCAGAAGCATGTGTGCACATATGTGATTTGTTTGTGTGTGCGAGTGGATGTGACTGGAAGGGAGATGAAGTGTGAAATGAAGTCACTGGAGCTAAGTTGAACTCGAGCGAGGAATGAAACGCATTGGTTACCACTGAGTTACCTTGGGGCCACTGCAGTGACTTTAAGCCTCCATCTGCAGCGCGTGAGAATCAGATTCCAATTAGACAAACGAAATTAAGCGTTAGTAATCTCCCACCACGATGCAGTGTGACAGTACCAGTGGGCTAACGAGAGGCAGGGCAGAGGGATGAACACAGTCGCTGTGATGTCGCCGCAGCACGATCAGAACCTCTGTGTGTTAACTGCTTTCCGACGTGCACTGAACTCCAGACATTTCCAGAGGGGGCTGTATATGTGAGAACGCAAAGGTTCAAGTCGGTTGCGCCGGACATATTATGGAACTCACGCGACGGACGTGAAGCTGGAAGAATAACAGGATGAAAAAGAGGAGCCATTCAGATGCTGACAAAGACGTTAACTTGGAAATACAACGAGATTTGAAAGCTTTTGTGGATACGAGCCAACACCACTGATGTGCTGTAAAGAAAAACACGTGAATTTAACGTTTGAATTTATGCGTAATGTCCGGCCTTATGTATGCGCCACTCAGGCGCCAATCTCAGAGCCCATCGGCTTTGGGACATCTCCTGTAGACATCCGATTCGCCACAGTAGTCTTTTCACCGTACACTGTCTACAGTCTGACTTTTATAGCACCAGTCTAACATTTCTCCACACGAAACGCAAACTGTGATACTGGATGTAGGTGTTTTAGGTCCAGACGACATTTTGCCTCATCTCTAGTTACACCTTTCTGCATGTGAACGCAGAATCTCAGGTGCAACCTCTTGCCTCAGTGGAACCGACATGTCATGTTCTGCCTCCTGCATGTTTTACCCAAACCTCACTGTACCAGACCTTTTCCTGTTGTTAGAAAAACGTCGGACCTGCACAATCTCCTGCTGTGCGCTTCATATGTGAAAGATGAACTGGAGAATGTCCATGCCCAACTGCAAAGAGCTTCACTGTATGTCGCTCTTGAATCGGTTCTGCTTTGAAGTCCAACCACTTCCTCCCTTCACGTGGCAGCAGGCTGTAATCCAGCCCTCTGTGGAGCTTTCTGTCTTGTGTAAAACTTTTCAGGAAGGGCTTTTGCTCTTTGAATTTCTAGGTACCGCACTCATCACATCCCTCGCTTTAAAATATCCTTTCAGCTGATTGGCAGTGGAGCACGTGTTGGCTTTGGCAGAGAATACTCATCGCTAATCAATAATTAAAGCTCCATAGGGTCTCTGTGAGTTAATATTCAGGTCTGTGTCTTCTGTGATCTTAAGAGGTACAAAGGCTCTCTCTTTCTCTCTTCCTCTGAATCCCTCCATCCCTATACTCCTCCACTCTTCCTTACTTTTTGTTTTCCTTATATTTAAATGCATACATGCATACTCACACACTGCTTCACTTTTCTGCCACAAATCCTTTCACTCCCAAGAGAAGCGGCAGCCTAAATATGGAGATTGAAGAAAATAATTCAGTCTCTGTTTCTAAGGTATCGTTTTTTTTTGTATGGGTCTAAGAAGCCAAATTGCAATGAGAGTGCATAATAGGTAAAAAGAGCTAATTTCATAAGAGACAATCATGTTAATTTACTGCACAGGAAGTGCAGATATAGGATCAGATCTTCATATTTGCATTGCGCTTTAAATGTCCTCTGACTGCCGGCTAAATTTTTATTCATGAAAAAATGTAAAGCAAATCAACTTGTGACAACTCTATTCATGCATCTAAAACTCACATTTTACAGCTATTTAGTATTTTCCCACTGGTTTATCAAATAGTCTGTTTATACCATGGACAAAATACTGGAAACAACTTTCAGTAAAATGCAATTTAATGCAACACCAACTCAAAGTACAGCCTCCAGCAATTACAGTAGAGTTTAATCAATACTTCTTTGACACGGCCGAGAAAAACAGATTATTATAAACTTCATAAATGTGGAATTATTACAGGGCTGTTGCATTATAAAGTTACATGATGCATGGTTTTTATGTTGTTTTATTTGTTATGTTTTATGACACTGAGAGAAGGAAATTATGTAATCATACACAAATGTTTTGCTATTCTTCTCAAATCAAAATCATAGTAGTTTTGTGAAATTTCACAGTACTGAACATATTTAAACAGTCAAATGTTGACCAAACTTTCATAATGACAATTTGATTAGTTTTAAATTCAAAGAAAATCCATGTGAAGCAGTTTCTGGGCCCTTTGATTAATTACATGTTGAAAGAAATGAAAGACACTGCAGGACAAATGGACACTCATGGTGATGGGGACATATGTCAATAGATTATTTAGTTTACATGACAGTCATATATGTGCTCTTTTATTTTGTCATTCATTTCATCAACATGTAAAGAGGGAAGAAATTATTGTCTCATTTATGATTATTATTATTTTTTTTTTTGTAGGAATATTATATGGGACCATGTGTGTGGAGTTCAATGTAAGAAACGAACCATCAATGTTCATTGTATGTCATTATACACTAGGAAAGAATTTGAATAAAATTCAGGAAGAACTAAACTAAAACTAACTAAATGAACTGAAAGCAGCTGAATCAATGATGATGATGATGATGATGATGAAACAAATGTGTGGAGTTTTTTCTTATTTGTCCTTGTCCGGTTAAAATTACGTCAATAAAGTTATTGGTTTGGAGGTGAAAAAAAGAAACAACCCCAAAGTCAGCCCACATGGGAACAATAAATCAAACGCACCCCTCCATGCCCTGTGTGTGTTTATAGGAAGTGAAGGTGCGCAGGTTTTCATGCCACACGTGGGATACGAGTTGCTTCTTTGTCCTCAGTGTCATTGTATCATTAAACAACACATTATTTTACTTTGGAGATCTTTGCAACAGAGAGACGTGTTGATGTGATGCAGTGATCTGCAGCAGGTGTTGATGTGATGCAGTGATCTGCAGCAGGATTTGATGTGATCCAGTGATCTGCAGTAGGATTTGATGTGATCCATTGATCTGCAGGAGTTTATGTGATCCAGTGATCTGCAGTAGGATTTGATGTGATCCAGTGATCTGCAGGAGCTGATGTGATCCAGTGATCTGCAGCAGGAGTTATTGTGATCCAGTGATCTGCAGCAGGATTTGATGTGATCCAGTGATCTGCAGTAGGATTTGATGTGATCCAGGGATCTGCAGGAGTGTATGTGATCCAGTGATCTGCAGCAGGAGTTGAGTGATCCAGTGATCTGCAGCAGGAGTTGAAGTGATCCAGTTATCTGCAACAGGAGATGATGTGATCCAGTGATCTGCAACAGGAGTTGATGTGATTCAGCAGCAGTGAGATTGAATCAAACACCCACAGCTCAGGTAAATTCTACTTTTCAGGTCAAGTGATTTATTATACTGACCTAATGTTTGCTTCATGTGTTTTCTTGTTTGACATGTGATCAAACTGGGCCTGTTGAATGTGGGCTTCAAGCTGTCTGAACTTGAACTTACCTTCACTTTGTGCCCCTGGTTCTACTAAATCTATATCTGTTGGAAGTATTTTTTTCTTGTAAAAGAATAATCACAGTGTTTGCAGTTTACCTGACATTCCAACTACTTAATTATAAATAATGCTGTTGTTTCTGATACATATTTGTTGAGATGCCTATGTCTAATATCTGGAAGCTGTAGACTGTAATTTACATGATATATTGTTGGGTGGGATATTAAAATAAGGCAATAATTAGGACTCTGCATTATTTTAACCTCATGCTATAGATAGTAACCAATCTCAGTTTACATGTACTTAAAGCAGTAATATCATACAATTGAAGAGGTATAGAATAGAAAGCTGTATTGCCATTGTACAGGATACAATGAGCTTAACAGTACTCCTTAGGTTTAGTGCATTTAACGTTTAAAAAACAACATCAATCACCCATCAATCACATACATTCTTTCATCAGCAACCACAAGATGCAAAATAACTCTTAAAAGTAATTTTTTCACTGAATGGCAAGTCACTTTTCAGGCAGATGATCCCTTTTGTTTGCATAATACTGGTCCAATACTGGTTGCTTCTCTTCACGCTGAGTTTGAGGTGTCTGCCTAATGTTTGTTGCTGGTAAAAAGAGCTCAGAGTGTGATTATCAGAAAAAAAGGCTGGCGATGGCAGGTTATGGGTTAGGGTTAACCCATAACCCAGTTGGTTAATCACGTGAAGGGACCCCTCCCTCATTACACATAATAGTCAATATGAATATTTGAACAGTTAAGCTGTAAACGCAAGAAAATCTGCTATGAGTAGCATTTATGTAATATGTATGAAGTAGCCTGAAATTTCATATTTAATGTTTGACCTTCTGAACAAGAGTCTCTTCCAAAAAGAGGCTAAATACCGGAAAAAAATACCAAAATCCTCTGCAGCTGTTTTGTCTGTTTTAGTCTGTTGGTCCATCATGTGCCCAGGGACCAATTTACTTATGATCTGTCCTCTCCTTTGCCTAATTTTAAGTTTGGGATAAAATGAACTTTCAATCCTCCTGATGATTGCAGTACATTCTGATTTGTCATGAGGATGTTGATTATTCTTTGTAAGCTGCTGTTTTTCTAAGGAAAACGTCTCCAGTGTGCTCATGCAAAGAGCTTATCTGATATCTGTTTCCCACTCTGTCCTGGGAGTCTCTCTCTTTCCAAATATGACCCTCTCCAGGGATCGTGTTTACAAATGGGTCCCGCTCTGCAGACTTTTGAAGCCGCAATGCTCTGCGCTTGTTTTCCTGGCATCAGCAAGTGAAACCTCTCTCTCCACCTCTCCATCCTGAATAATTTGCGAGGAGTGCTTTCTGCGGTGATGAAAAGTCTCTAGCAACCCGACGCTATAATTACACCTCAATTTGTCCATATTGCCATCCACTGCACTCTCCGATGAACAGGCTGTTTGAGTTTTGAGTTGTTATTTTAATGGACAACAGTCTGAGAGGAAATGTGAAGTGATTTTAAGCACGGGGGGTGCAATTGAGTAATGCTTGCACTGGCATTTGTTTTCGGACACTCATTATTTACATCTTTTGAATATCCTCCTTGAATATTTTCTTTATCATTGTTACTTTGTAAATAGAAGCACAGTCCCAACTAGAATGGCACTCATGACAACCAGTCCCCTTAAATCGAATCAACTTGCACTATAATAATACACCCTCCTAGATATCTGTCCCATTAATGTGCCAGAATTTCTTTTTAAATTCCGAAATTATTCCCTTGGAAATTGGTGAAATAGTCCATCTCTCCATATCCGCTGATTTGTTTATCTTTGTCTGTGTTACATACAGTATTTCCTCCTGTTTTCTGGAATTCTGTTTAAAATAAAGAAAGACACACCCTGGACAGGTCACCAGTCCATCACAAGCCCGAAATCCAATCAACCATCTACACTAACATTCATACCAACGGGCAATTTAGAGACTCCTATTCATGGAAGCTGCTTGTCAGCGGGCTGGATAAAGCCCACTCAGCCACAGGGAGAAAAATGCAAACTCCACGGCTATCAGGTTTGAATCCAGAACTTTTTGGCTGTGATGCGACACCATGCCACCTTGAATAACGAAAGAGGAAACATTAGCATTAAGCTCTTATATCAAAATAGGACTTGGTGACAGAAGGATTGTGTCTCCCATTGATCAACAGAAAACCCATCCCAGTTCAGTTTTTGGCCCCTCTTCAGGCAGAGGAACCTTTTTATCACGATCATATTTGTGAATCCCTCCTCAATTTTATCTGATGAGGCACAGCCATAATGCATAGGAATGTGAAGGCTAATATAAATAAGCCTATTGTGGCATATTTGGCACATCAATGAATGGATTGGTCTGTCATGCCGTTTAAAACAGCTTTGATGGCTTTATATGAATAATGGTTTCCAAGGGGTGCACGGCGCGGAGCCCGATGAATGAAGAGCGGCCCCTTATTTCCAGGATGATTTGCAAAGTGGGACCTTGAAAGTGAATGCGGACGATAACTTGTCTCGGAGCCACTCGGCTGTCATCGTCTCTGTTTAGCTGTAACCAGTCAAACACCACGAGCCATTGCCACGCTCGGGCTGGCTGATGAATAGCCACAGCGACAACATTAAAAGAACAAAACACATATGATCATATCATGTATAGTTTGGGTTATCTTGACAAACTGCGTAGCGTATGATGAATAACGGCGAGTGAATGAGCTTATAGATTCATGTCAAGGGGAAAATCATGCTGCCGGCCTTATCTGGAGCTGAGGTCCTCTGATGCATGCCTGAGGTTTTATTGGATGGCTGTGATGGCTGTGTGCTCAAGCCAATGCGGGGCCGGCTCCATCATCTCTGTCAAAGCTCTGAGGCCTCTCTGTAACTTGATATTCTAGCTTGTGTGCTCTCAGCTCCCCTGGGCTTCTTGTGTGTTCTCACTCTCTCCCTTCATCTGCCTGCCTCTGGTGTGACCCCGTCGTTTCCCTCCCCCCACCCCCCCTCCCCCCTCACATGTCAATACACTGTGTCGGATTCGGCTATGTCTTCGCTGACACAGAGCGGCTTACATTGCAAGCCTTTTTCAGCCACAGCAACAGAAAAACGGTGATCTACGGATGTCAACACACGTCGTCGTACAACCTCTTTTTTCAAATTTGTATCTTCTAATACTGGCGGTATGGAGGTATGTTCAGAGCAGTGACAGTTTGTGCAAAGCCAACAGTAACAAGTATGAAAAGGTGGAGCTAATCAGAAATAATGAGCTGCTGTTGTTCCTGTGCAAGATAAAGTTGACAAAAAAAATCCATCAAGGACTTAAATGTCAAGGAATACAGAACCTATAATTTTCGTGAAGTTTGGACGATTCTCGCCCTGCCCATCTTCTTGAGCCTGGAACTCATCTTATCACTGAGTGTTTGGGTTTACAGACTTCCATCCATTAGGGGAGATAGAATGGGTTGTTCACTAATCAGGCGGCTGTTGTTTGATCACTGGCTTCAATCCACGTTCAAAAGGTCTCTTTGGCAAGACATCAAACCCCAAATTCCTCCTGACGCCTGAAGGCTGCACGTAGATGCACTGTGTGAATGGGTGGATGGACAAACTGTACTTTAAAGTGCTTTGAGTGGTCATCCAGACTTAAAGCGCTGTATAAATAAAGACCATTTAACAATTGCATTGAGCCGTCGATTAATGCTATCTATACTTCACCTTCACCTTCTCATCCAGCCCCATATTATCACACTCCTTGATTTAATCTTGCAGTAATGTCAGTAATGTTTTTTCTTTCTAGGTCGTAGGCTGATTTCACCTTCACCTTCTCATCCAGCCCCGTATTATCACACCTTGATTTAATCTTGCAGTAATGTCAGTAATGTTTTTTCTTTCTAGGTCGTAGGCTGATTCATCATTTGTCTGATGAGTCACTGACACGTTAGTTTGCACAGATGATTCTTGTTCCAAGTTTGAATCATGTTGCTGTCGGTTATTTCAACAGAAACTTGCGACAAATAGTCGAGGCTGCCCACTGTGCCTTCTGTCTTTGGTAGTAGCCTATAGCCCTTATACCTTCTAACCAGAGCTGCATTGGTGTTTCATCTTCTGTTCAGCAGCATACTATGTCTCTTGTTCCCTCTCCCACTTTTATTAAGTCTCACACGCTGGTTTCATCCTTGCTTAGTTATATCCTGACCTTGTCGAGCCATGTTGTATGAAAAACTCTCAGAGAAAACTTTAGTGTTCACTGCTTTATTTTTAAAAGCTTGTAAAAGGCATTTAGCTTTAATTGGAAATCTTTGGTGTAATCACTTTTCTTTGAGGTTTATTTTAGGGATCTACTCTATAAAACTGGTTTGTTTTTTAATTATGCATACGATCAAACCTTATACACTTTAGCTGATACAATGATTATATCATTAGCTATAGCACAGTTTCACCATGTTCCCAATCAGGATAATATAATTGGGGACTGTTGGTCCCTATATCCTGCCCAGAGAAGTCCAACTAGGGTGATGAGATGATAGATAGTGAAAGTCGAGACAGGGGAGTTGGGTATTGCCGCGGTCGACATCACGGAAATGTCAGTGTCAACATTACAAACGGACGGAACCTTCTGTTTTTACTCTGCGTGCATTTCATCCATATTTGTGCATGTCTTCACCTTTTATAGATGGCACAGACAAAACAGGAGATCATGAGGGGGGCAGTATTACCAATAATAAGAGAGAATAATAGGAGAGACTCTGCGAGTTGTAAGAAAGTTCATGCATCTATACTTCGCCTGGGTACAAAGACGAGAACTATCGTTCATTATCAGAAACCTCCCCCACTGTTGATGTGCTTGTTGTGGACCTAATATCTCTACTTCATGCGGCCCTCTGGAGGATGTATTGCTTAACATCTATGCTAATATAAAGGATGCATTTTGTCAGTGACGGCTACATCCTTCGAAGTGAACGCATCTCTATTCATATTAAAAGACCAGAGTGCAAGAGGTGCAAAGACATCTCTTAAAATTCCTGTTACAACGTGGATGACCCATCTTACAATAATGCATTCAAATAATTCTCTTTCCAGATTGTAATGACCAGAATTTAAGTGAAACACAAAAGGTTAATCAGATAACCTTTAATTTAGCTGGCTAACATCCAATGCTGTGTTTTAATTGTAGCTTATGTTAAGGCTTTGCATAACCTTTTAACGTGGCCCACCATTTCTATTTTCTCAAACTTCGCCAGTTTGGTATGGTGTCGCAGTGGGAGGAGAGCCTGTGTGTCAGTTATGATTAGGTGGTGCAGCTTATTCTTGTTGTCAAGGAGCTCCATGATGGTTCTCACATAGGAGAGAAAGTGCAAGCAGTAATGATTCTGAAACGTTTGCTATTCAAAGGCTTAGAGATGTTAATGAAATCCTGATTAATTTGATATAAATTCACCAAGCTATATAGAAAATACATATTTATTTATATTAAGCTATACACACTTGGAAGTGGCTTGAGTGATTTTCATGCGCTGTCTGAGTGTCATAATGCATGTTGCGAATGTTTATTTGAGTCCTCTGGTATACAATATGTCTCTCTTTGCTAAATATTTTTGTGTTTAACTAATTGGCAATACATTTTTAGCACTAGACCAACCAAATCTATCACCTGCTCCCAAGCTAATTTAGACTTGAGTCCTTCGTTGATATTCTATAAGATTACCTTATTACGGCATAGGACATCATATGGGGAGGATTTCCTTTTGGGACTAGTATTTGTAATGGCTTTTTTCTAAACTGCATGCATCGCAAAATGAGTCATTTAAATGGTCATTACCTATTCCCTCATGCCTGCTAACCCTGAAACTCGGATGAAAGTGCCAATCCAGCTTTGTGAATTGCCCTAAACCTGCATTTTTTATATAACCGATCCACCTTTAGCTTTACTTTTATGCCATCACCTGAGATATAACAATAGAGGCAACTAAAAAGTCTAAAGCCACAGACGCCAATTCCTGTAAACAGGGAAATAACAAGTTTTGCTCCCAATACAGCTACTTAATTATTAAAGCCTTGTTGTTTGGTAGATTTAAATAAGAATAATTAATCAACCGTAGTGCTAAAGTCTATTTAACCAATTTCATGGCAGCTTCAACAGCAAAGCAAATGGGTCAGAAGACAGTGAGGCTTCTGTCTCTCTTGTTTCTCGTGTGACCAAACATACCGAACCAATTAGTTTGCAGTACTGACACTGTTGAGAGTGGCATCGTCACAGGGCTGTAATATTCCTGGTCAGAGCCATCATTCCCTGCTGTGAGGGAGCGGAGTAGAAGTGGAACTAAATTAGCTCAACAAAACTGTGCAGATACCGTGACAAACTGCACTCTGTGTTGGGAACTGTTGGTTAACAAAAACAGAACCCACCGTTAAGGAGCGTTTGATGCATCCGGATGGAGGTGTAGATTCAACGTGAAATGGAAGATAAGGCATCTTCACCTTCCATAGTGACACATTTAACGAGCGGGTTGGGATTATAGTAAAATTCAGAGTAGGTTTGATTCAATCACTCAAATGTGGGCATCATTAAGTGACTAGGGTGCAATATAGAGCCAGAGATGACTGTTGGTCTCCACTATAGTCCGTCTATAAAGATGGCCGGTGCGTCTCCACCTCCTCCCACTATCCAGACACAAAGTCAAAATATCCCAGATTTGAACTCTGCCATGTTTCGCACACGGAACCAGAGTGTGCGATCAGCAAACATAATGTGCCGCAGGTAAATATGCTTGACCAATCACGAGTCAGTCACAGCGTCGCAGTTCAGCCTCAAATAAATAAATCACTGTGATTAAATAAATGTGTTTGATGCTTACTTTGATTTTTGGGTTTGATCCACACCCCATCTACTAACAGGGAGGAGGCTGTACATCATTGTTAATTGTCTTTGGTCTCCACCAGGACCAATAGAAATGAATCAATTAGAGCTCAACAATGTTTACTTCTTTAAAAAGGAGACCATAAAGTGTTAATTTTAGTTGTGAACAATTATATTCAGTTATCATACGTGGATGCTGAAGTAAAAACAGATAATAAACAACAATATGGTAAAGCACGGCTATAATTGAAGTTATATTGTTGAAATGATTGAATTAAATGACACGGGCAAGCCTATGTACAAAAATACAGATATTGACAAATGCAAAATTGAATACTTAAAGTGGCGCAAATCTAAATTTAATAAACTTTTTTTTGAGTGTAGACAACAGTTTGAATCCCGGCTTAGAAAACTTCTGTCTTGGTTTTGTACCTTTTCACATTTTAACGCCGACTTTTCAGTTGGAATTATTCCTGCTGTATTATAAATGCAATCAAAGCTGTGTATCGAGTGATATCTGTGGTTGTGACAGGACAGCAGGTGTTTGGAGAGATGATGACACACCAGAAAAGGGAAAACATTGTCCTGACAACAGTGAGCAGCTGCTCTGGAGCGTGACACCTGTGAGCCCGCCCAGCGTTATGTCGGCCCCTCTCCGGTACAAACTTCCGTCAGGCTTGGACATGTAAACCTAAGCCGCTAGAGCAAATGCTAATAGCATCTGTCACAAATCACCCAAGTTTACCAGTGGGAGAGATGATAAAGCTTGAATTCTGGAGGGCAGGTGGAGTGTGGGGGTCATGTATCTACACATTCATTCATTCATCCATTCATTCATTCAGGGTGAACAGGAAAAATTCCCTTATGTGATGGATAAAGCTCTTTATTTAAAAAATGGAGAGCTAACATCTGTGGAGCACGCTGAGCGTTTGTTTGGTCATGACGATTTACCTGGTAACTATGCAGCAGAAACCTTGTGGGTGGTGATGGACATTTATCTTGTGAAATCTTGTCTGTGTCACAAATGCTGTGGGAGCTTTGTGCAGCCAGCCCGGATGCGACACGATTCATCTTCAGGGTAATTTCTAGTTCTTTCTGCATCAATTTCCAGCAATTTTCCTTTATCATGTTGTGAACTAGAACGTGTTTTCTTTTTGTATTTGAGATAGGACTGGGCTTTCAGTGTAATTCTTCACTTATACATGTATGGCCTGAGAAGAAAATATTCTTTTAACCCCAATCAGACAGAACTTATGAAACAAATTGATGCACTGCAGGGAAGTTTTTTTCATAGAGGACGACCAACATGCATTTTCAGAGGATGATGCCAGTATTGTGCAGTGAAAAATGTCTATTCCTAAGACATCATTATGGAACATTTATGACAGGGTAATATAAGTGAGACTTGATATTTTACAGTTTAACAATGAAATTTACTAAAAAAAACAATGTAAAATGGTAAAATAAATACACATCTTTCAGCAGTGATTATCCTGTAAAACAAAAGTGAAATGATGTCATACAGAGAAAAGATCCTGTTGATACTTAACATTAGCTATGGCATCACCAGCTTTATCAGTTTAGAAGAGATGTATTTTCACGCGGACACAAACTGCTTTGGCTTATAACTCCAAACTGCTGCTCTCCCTTTGTTTAAAGCTGTGTATGATGAATCCATTCATACGTTTGACAAGAAAACACTGTCGGCCCAAACTCATCCTGAAATCTGACCATTTAGTTTATTGTACTCTGTAGACGTTTCTGGGAGATTTTAGGAGAAATCCCACAGGTTGCCTCATTTTTTACAACCCCCAGTAACCTTTTGTTGTTGGCCGACCTCTAACAGCTGCAGTAGTTATATCAGGAGCAAAGATGGTTGACATCGAGTGTGAGTGTATAAATATATATATAAAAAGTGAACAAAGGAGGATGGTGGAGTATACAAACAATCTATATTCATAATTTAGTTTCTTAATCCGTTACCAATCCGCAAACCTTCACCATGTATTACTGTAACCATGACAACAAGGGATCTTTAACATCAAACATGTACTTGTTAAAAATCCAAACCATGAATTTTCCCAAATCTAATTTAATCATAAAGCAAACTAAAACATGACCATCGGCCTGCTGCTGGTTGTAGTTGTATCTGAGGGTAGGAACAAACAAGCGATATAATCATGTAGTTGGCGATTGTGTTAATAACAATGGCCCGTATGATCCATTATTCTCTTTAATTATTATTAAGACTGTAATTAATCAGTCAAATGTTTCACCTGCTTAATAAGATCGTTACTATCGATGCCCTATGAACCCCTTCCTAGTTAGCTACCTAGCAACAGGAATCTGGTAGCCAAAACCTATAATTTTTGTTTTTTAAAGGGAAATCAAATGCCGTCAAAGGACAAGATGAAGTTCTGGTGTTTTATAGCTGATTTTATGTGTGGAATTTTCTCAGCAACCAGTTAATGTGGGATAGTGCCTTGTAAATGGCTCCTGTGAGCGGTTGGATCTTAAGCAAGCCTTGAAATGGTCAGATCCGAGCACTAAAAGACAAACCCTTCTCAAAGTCCTGCTGCTCCTGTCAAAGCAAAAACTAGAGGGAACACAGAACATAAAAGAGAGCGAGTGAGTGAGTAAGGTAATAAAAACTGAAAAACACTGACAAGCCCAGACACTCTCTGGATGCTAACAAACACCCACTCGCTTAGACTGGTGCCTCAGAAACGTTCCCCCACAGGTTTCCCCACTCCTCCTGCGAGCCTGTCAAATCATCAGCCTACTCTTTCGCTCATCTCCTCCCCCCGAAGACCGTACTTGTGATGGGAGCGGCATCACTTTGGTTATGAGGATATGTTTTGCATATTCAAATTCTTACGGGTCAGAGTCTGAAAGAAGATGACAGATGGCGTCAGTGATATTGCCAGTTGCGGCGCAAATCTTTTTGGGATTATTATATATTTATTGTGGGCAGTGTTTGGTCCCATTTGTGTGACGGCTTCTGGAGAATCCTCCAGGTGATGAAATGATAAAAGAGATCATTTATAAATTGAAGGTTTTAGAGTCCAAAACAACTCTCTCTCAATAAATCTGTCTTCCTGTCACTGTAAAGTGATTTGGGCCCATAAACTGCAGAGGCTTTTCTCATATTGCAAACTCCCTTTGTTCTGGTTCTTCGCTTCTCCTCTACCTGTCCATGTCCTTTTCTCCCATTCACACCTGACCAGCCTAGATAAACTCGGTTAAATGCTGAGGGATTACCAGTGACTGCGGTGAATTTCCTCATTTGCACCAATCTAACTCCGTCTCCGGGGCCCCACGTTGCTTCTTGAGCAGATTCCTCATCCTCTAAACACCTTAACATCTGTCCTTGTTTGGTCTCAAGTACATCCATATGGCTGAAAGCGAGCAATTGATTGAGTATGAGAGTGAGTATGAGAGGGATGAAGAGAGTGCGTGAGCGGTGACGAAGAAAATAATGTGCACGGAGACAGAAGGCAGAAACTAAACAGGGTGTTTAATAACGGCTAATGGTGAGATGAAGTTAAAAATGAGATGAAGAAATGAGTACTGAAGTGAATCGTAATATCGAGAATCTCAAAAGTGATAGATTAAAACTGTTCACTATATATTGATTTATAAAGCACCTTTCATATACAGAGTTAGATTTAAGGTGCTGGTCGTCAAAGTAAAACTAATAATTGTCAGCATTGCATTTGAGGTTTTGTTGCATCTTTTGAAAATGTTTAGAGCAGCATCAGGTTTATTCTGTTGGAAAATTGTTGGAATTTCTTGAGCCATGATATTTTTTTGTCAACTCTATCATTTGTGGTGTGTATCCAGCTTCTATTCAGCCCTTCAACAGCTTTCTAAATGTGCATCTTCTAAGAGAAGATGTGAGGCAATGTAAGCCAGGGCATTTGTTTGTCATATTTGTCTGTGCTGAATGTTCAAAGTTGGCTTAGTGTGTCGGGGGCCCCTTAATCTCGTGGTCTGGGGAATGAATCGTGGGAATCACACAATTTCACACCACCTACAAGAAGAAATGTATGGGTGTAATCCGGATTATAGTGCATGCTATTGCTAGTTTAGCATTTTAATTAATTGTGTCATGAGGCAAGCCAGAAACAAGTCATGCTAAGGCAAAATCATGTGACTCATCCAAATAAAGTAGTTTTCTGGTTGCCCTGCGAAACAAACTTTAAACAAGCAAAAGATGTCCTTGAATCAAGCATTATAAAGTGGTATCAATGTGTTTTTTCTGCTCCTGGTGACAATAACATTGTTGAATTTTTGTTAATAGAAAGTATACGTCTTTCCTGAGGCTAAACATTATCCTGCCCTAAAGTATAGTTTTACTTACATAAATATTAAAGGTGTAAAATTATAAAAATCACAAGAGTAACTAGAATGGCCCTCAGTAGAGCACATCGCCAAGGCCAATCAGTCTCTTCACCAAGCCACCTCAAATTGCACACACTCATAGAAATCTGTTCCGTGAATGTGCCTCAGTTCTTTCATCAAGATTCATGAAACATTCCTTGGTAAATGGTCTGTATTATATATAACCTTTCTAGTCTTGATGGCCACTCAAAGCTCTTTACAGTACAGTTTACTGCCATTCTCTCACACAAACACACACACACACACACACAGAAACACACACACACACACACACACATTCGTACAGAGAAAGACCTCTCCTAACGCAAAGCCGTCCCTGCAATACAAGTTCTATCTTGTAATATTAAAGAATGTGAACAGAGGTCTTTCCTAATCCATGTTCCATCCTTCTACCATGCATGTTTAGTAAAAATCCCCAGCAAAATACTGCTGACAAACCAACCAACAAACCAATGAACAGGTGTGAAAACAAAACCTTCTTTATCATTGACTTAGGCAATGAATATGACAACAAATATGTAGTATCACACCATAAACTAGTACATTGTGTGAGTGTATAAAAGGTGTGCAGGTGTCTGGTCAACAGTTTTTAATTTATCTCCTTTTATAATGGTTGTCTTCAATAAAGCCAAAAACAACGGTGACAAATTGGCAGTCCTTGCTTTCCCCTGTCCATCTCTCCTTATATACCCAACACCCTAAACACGTTAAAACCAATTATGTCATAAACCACCTGCAGCAGTCATAAAATCTTTAAAAATAAAAAACCATCCTGAACCTTGTTGATAAACAACCTTAAGGAATGGCTCTGAATTTAATGAGTTTCCACGGATTTTAATCACACCTCTTTGCTCTCTAGAGATTTATAATTACAACGTTCGGCTCAGTTTGCTGACAGCGGCTTCTTCTTCCTGTTTGCCCCCCCGCCGTGAACTCAGGAGGGGTCAAGGGTTAGCGGTGTTGGGTCAGGACATGGCCACTGTATTTATGGCCTCCCTACGGTCCCTGGTTTGATATGTCAGCGCAAACTAGGCAAGATTGAGTGTCTCATGACAAGGGGCATTTTTCACTGCTCTATCTATTTTCCTTCTGCTCCACTGTTCAAGGTCCAGACACTCTTTTTCAGGTCTGTGCACCAAATGGTCAAGGACACGCAGTTGCTCCAGTTGACACTTTTTTGAGCAGGGGACATTTCAAAGGGCAAACCAAGGAATATATAGCTGGATAACATGCTTGACTAAGACATGATCAATCTTTCATGAGCTTTGGGACTGACTTTTCATTAATGGATTCCTGTTGAGTTTCACCTCCTAATTAGTCGACTAAGAGTCCCACTGGAATATTAATTATACAAACCCAGAGAAGGCTGCGGATCCATTTCTTAACATGCCTGGAAAAGTTAGTATGTATGTATGCATGCTGTTGACCTGCAGATGTTTGTCTGCATTCCAAGGGTTGTTAATAAACCACTTAATCCTTTCTCTCACGGTCCACATTGTACTCATTCTCTATTAGGTAACTTCTACTGAAGCTCCATTCAGAACTTGTCGAATGATGTAAGGCACTCCTGTGTAATATATGTAAAATCCATCCCTCCTTATCACCATGCTTTATTTGTATCTCAGCTTTAAACATCTTTTTCTGCTCCCGGCTGTTTGTTTGATAAGACTAGGCTCCTTCCTCCAGCCACATGTATCCAACCACCTCCTGGTCTCACTCCTTCTCGTCATCCCTCCACTGCAGACGCTGCATTTGCATCCAAAGGCCATAACTGTTCGGGGAAGGTTGATAAATGAAGAAAATGATTTCTCCTCAATCACTGCTGAGCAAATCCCACGTATTTAATGTCTGTATTAAATCTTGCACTAAAATAATGATTAATTTTGTGCCCCGGTATTCATAGTTTTTTCTTTCTATTTATCAACCGCATGCTAAGAAAGTCAAGTGTGGGTTTATGTACTGAAAGGAGTCAGCTGGTCACCACAAATCAAACCTGATTGGATACATAAATTAAACGTAGCTTGTAGCAAACCCTTAAGGCCAATTTAAACTGCCTTTACGTATAAAAAGAGAAGGGTCGGTTTCAAACGATGTAACCATCACGGCAAGTACCCTTGTGTATTGATTTAAAACACATGTTTTAAATCAACACATCCACTAGAGGGCAGTGCAGAGACAAGAGTTTCTAACAAAAACGGTTATATAGTTAACAGCCGTGGTCCAAATTACCAATGCGTAATGTCTCTCTTTACAAAGTTCTGTAGGTCCTCATGTCCTATTGTTATCTCTCATGATAATGCCTATACTGCCCCCTAGGATTTGAAGAGGTACTGGCTTTATCCATTCATGTATCTTACGTTGTCTTAAGAGCAGGTAACCTACAGTTCGGATTCTTTTTTACTTTGTATTTTAAATGGGCATCAGGTCTAAGGGAGACTCATTGTCATTGCAAACATTAACAATAGTTTAAATCAAACTAGATATTTTTGATGATTATCTGAAGACATTAACAACCCTGAGTCTTGATAGGCTGGTTTACTTTACAGAACAGTTGTCGGATGATCCAACAGCTGTCGAAGGCCCCCTCCCCCGACACTCTCCCAGCGCTGTGTCTGACAAATTCTGTAACTCCCTGAAATCGAAAACCCACTTCATGCCCTGATTGTTTAGCTGTGGCTAGGCGGGAAAGCAAGCAGGGTCTGAATTGTGAAATTGTTATATACTTTTATTTGAACTGTGACTTCTTATGTGAACAAGTGAATGTGAAACTTTGAAAGACTTCCAGGAGAGAGTCTTTCTGATAAAGGGAACCACTGTTAAATGATATTGCATCTCACTTCTATTCATGATGGCCAGCTTTTCACAACACTATTTGGTGGGGACTTTATACGACTATAACTACTTTTACCTTAACTAGTTATTTTCTACCATATGGAATTCATTTCAAGATCCTTCTAGTAACTTGTAAAGTCCTCCATAACCAGGCCTCCTTCTAACTGACCTTCTTTACTGCTTCTAAGGGCAAATCTTTCTAAATCCTGCGCTACCTTGTGCCTTTAGTATGCTTTTATTTATCTAGGAATTAGATTAGGATCAGATTAAGATTGATATTCTGACCTCACACAGTTCTGGTGCAGTTTAGGGATAAAATTATGCTGACTCTTGACGCATCCTTTAAAAGGAATAGTTAACCGCTTAGAAGCATCCTTGTTTCAAGAGTCTCTGCACTACACGTCAATGTTGGTGCTTTACTTGCAAGAAAAGGTCAAACGCTGAGACTGGGGTGGTTGAGGAGGAAATTGTGGATGTTGGAGTGCGAGGTGTAGACAGCAGGCTACATCTTCATCTCCCCTGTCCTCGCCACGTAGTGCATCACTGTGTATGTCGGTAAAGAGAGTGGGATGCCGATTCATGCTGGCAGAAATGGACCAAGCTAAAGGGAGGGAGAGACAGAAAGAGAGGAGGCCCTAAAATGGCTCTGAATGTGTGAAAAAGTGGCCTGCCAATACTGGCCGTAAAACCTAAGTGACAACAGGCACAAACCCATGAATCAGGGTATGACAGGATTGTGGAGTTCAGTATAGCAGGGACAGATTCCAATCAAACCACTACCTAACCTTCAGTGTGGCTGGTGACTGGCACAGCAAGATCTATGGAGCAGGAGATGTTACGAGGGAATTAGTGATTGCTTCCTGTTGTAGAAATTTTGTGTTTGTCATCAAAAGAGCTGCAAAGCTGGATAAGGACGCTGACTCAGTAGAGCTTCATTTATGTGTGCCATCACCAGATTATAAAGTGCATATGGTTTATATTATGGCTTAGTTATCAAAATATCAAAACGTATAAAACCTGTGGATGGGATTAAAGCCATTTTACTTTTTTCTTAGGGTAGCTAAGTTAAGTTGTGAAAATGATGGTTGCAGATTTCAAAGACACAAGGAACTTGTCCATGAAATAACTTAACAACTATCATTCCCAGATCCCATATCACAGCATTTTTATTCATTTCATCTCTGGTGTGTTATCTCCTGTTGAAAGAACCACCTCAGGTATTTTGATGAAGTGCATATAGATTAATGTTGCTCTTGATGCAGCACCCAGTGGGAGTGTGACTGTGAGGTGTTTCCAACAGCTTGCCATCTCTTCTAAATCGTTTGAAACCTCCTACGAGCCCAGAGGGAGACACACAGCCTGCCAGAAGACAATAGAGAATGGCCAGACCACGTGACACTAACCTCACTGAGGCCAGATATAATGCTAACCTCTGCTTTTCTAAGCATGTCCACTTAATAGAGCTGGCAGATCCCTGGGAGGGCCGCATGGAAGAGGCCAATGAGCGCAAGCGGCTCAAGGAACCACGAGCTGTTGGAGCGGTGTTGGAAGAGAGGCTGGAAAGCTCGCTGTGAGCCCATCAAGGTGGGACGCAGAGGCTTTGCTGACCGTTCCCTGAGCAATCAAGTCCACCACAAAGGCTGCAGAGAGGGCCTCTGGCTGGATTTGGCTAAAATGCTGCTGGGACACAAGCCGGGTATGATCAACAATGGTTGGGTTGCTTAGTGAGGGTGGCTGAATATGCAAGTACCGAAAAACCTGATGAACTCAGGAAACATCCCAGATGAATCAGATGTATTTATACACCCTGTTGAAAGTAGCACCTCAGGTAATTTGGGATATAGATTAATGTTGCTGTTGATAAAGCACCCAGCCGGAGTGGGACTGGGAGGTGTTTCCAACAGCTTGCCATCTCTTCTAAATCTTCTGGAACCTCCTACAAGCCCAAACGGAGACACACAGCCTGCCAGAAGACAATAGAGAATGGCCAGAAGGGAATCTTCTCATCAATCTCTGGCTCACATCGTGGTTTCTGAAGCAGAAACATTATTTTTTTACTCCCTAAGTCACAAAGTTATCTGGCTCCAGTGGTTATTAGTCAGCTTATTGTCAGAGGCTCACAGTATGTGTTGGTCTTTGATGATCATTTTCTACATATTCTGGGTGAAACATGCGCATGTTTAAACCTACATCAATGTTAAATAATAATAATATATGATAATAAAATCGAAAACTTAAACTCAACTCTGCACCTCAACAGAAGTGTTAAACCTCTTGTAGGTAATTGTTTTGGTTTTCTGTAATGTCAATTGGCTGTTTAATTCAAAATATCTCCTATACTTTGATGCAAAATTTGGAGTGAGGCTTCATTGAAAGAATGTGATTCATGCAGGATGCACCTTTACTTCAGTGAAATGAATGGATCTTGGATGAGTTTTTCGGTAGTTGCTTGTTAATTGATAATTCTTGATAAGAAATTGTGGGAAGGTGGGTGCATGGATATCTTTTGTGATGCTGAAATGGAAAATAGCCCTTGAATAGTGAGCTGAACCGGGGCAATGGGTTCCACTTCTTCTGAATTGGTCGCTGCCCCACTGTGGATGGTCCGACCTCTCACCAGTCCCAGGGACAAATGTTAAGCTTCACACCAAATCCAACTGAGGCACTTTGGACCATCTGTTTACCCCGTGTCAGCACTGACTGCCCAATGCTATTTGCATTTACGCTGGATTCACAGTAACGGCGGCTTCAAACAAAATAAGAATCATTCGCTTTGAATGGAGTAATGACATGCATTGCAAAACTGCATTGTTTGTGTCACATTTGTCGTTCCCTAAGGAATCAAATCAGGTGAATGCGAAAGAGGAGGCAGCAGGCAACCCTGGTTTGTGATGGTCTGGTTGTAGGTTTTCTTTCCCCTGGACTTCTCCTTAGCATTGTATTAATAACTAGCAAGGCATGTTAGGCTATGTGGTCTGTCCCAAGCATGAAACTGGGATCGCTATCATGATCAAACCAGCACTAAGCGTTGGGCTTGCCACTGTCAAGCATCAACGCAACTCGTATCTGTGTCAGTCCAACATCACTAATGAGCTTTACCAAGTAACAATAGGTTACAACATGTTATCTGGTTAAGCCTGGCTCTGCGTCACTTGCTCAGAGACCAACTCAAAATGCTCTGTTGAGATGGTTTTTTGGTTCTTAAAAACACAAATATGTCTTCTTATGCATATCAATCTGAGTGGTAAAAAGGTTTGGCAGCTTTGTTCAGAATTCAATAACCAACAACACAGCTTCACACATATTGTATATAATCATTACTGTAGCTGTCTGCTCCTGCGCCGTAGCCTGGAGGGGCTATTTGTCTGAGCTTGACATAGTTCAGAAACCGCCAAATGGCCAATTGTACAAATCACCACCTCTCCCTTCATCATCTCTGCCTTCTGTCTGTCTCTGCGCTTGATCTTTATTTGAGGGTTACTTTCCAAGTCTAGCCGTATGTTTTGATCAGTGTGTGTGACACAGACTCCCCGCTGTTCCCTCATGTGTCAGCATTTACAGTATGACCTTAAAGTCCGGGCTTCTCAATCTGTTACTTTCCGAAAAGATAAATTGTCTCCTGTTCTCTTGTATTCCTGCTGTGGCTTGCTGCGCTTAGCATTGATGCATTTAATGAGAAAATGCACAGCAGGAGTGAGACAGAATTACAACTTGCTGGCCTAGATTAGAACTCTATAAACAATCCCTCAAGAAGCAGCGAGACTTCCTGTTTTCCTGACACCAAAGCCAGCCTTACCCTTGAAAAGTGAACAGGAGGAATGAAGCAATTTATTCACAAAGTTGTTATTTCTCATTCCCCTCTCCTTCCTCTCCCGGCCTCTGTTGACTTAGAAATTACCTTGCAAACATTGTGTGTTAATATAGCGTATAATGTGACACTAAATATGCAGATCTGTACAGCACAACACCTGATTTCACATCTGAGTGTCAAAGTGCCATCTGTGCGGTCACCTGGTGGCCCCGGTCTGATGTCAGAAGCGGAAACGTGCGAAAGGAGGGAGAGAGGGGAAGAAGAGTGAAAGAAACTGTGAAAGGGAAAGAGGAGGGAGTGAGGTCAAAACACCCACTGGCTGATTTGTTTAGTTGCAAGTATGCGGTTCAACTTTTCAAAGCAGATGTAATGTGTCAAAGAAAGTTCAGAGAAAAATACAAGAGAACGGTGCGGGTGGTAAAAAGAGAGAACCAATGATCACATGCTCAAAGGGATGCTGCCCTGTCTGCAAAATTCTATGACAGTTCTTTAATTCAATCCATTAATGTTGTGTTTTAATATCGTATCTATTACTAAAATTACAAAAATTACATTTAAGGGTTGAACCTGACTCCTAAAGCCACCCTGTGTTTGAAACCATCTCAGGACTTGCAAGGCCAACGCTTACAGATCGCCAACCGTTTGAGATTTCTCTGCGTCATGACATAAATCTGAAAAGTTAACACGCTCTAATAAAAGGTGGGCGGCCCCACCCCACCGCCAGTGACCGCTGGTGAGTGGGAATCTGGAAATCTGTGCTCATTTTCAAATCCACGCTGAAACTGAACTCCTAATCCACCATCGTCAACCATTCAGCGCAATTTCTCGTCCTCTCCTGCTTGTCCATGTCCTCAGACACGGCGGCTCTAACCCTGTTTGTCTCACACACACACACAAACCATTTGACTTGGGACCACCATCCTCTTCAGACACGGTTGTTTCAGCCCAGGCTGTTTTCAGCAGGCAGCCTGTGCCAACGGTTTGAAAAGCTCTAGATGACCATGCTTTTGGCCGCCAGCAAACTTGCCATGTATGTGTGTTTATGTTGTCTGTGTGTGTGTGGTGGGGAGAATGATCAGATGGTGGTAGCTGGACATTTTGGGAATTTCTGAGGAGAGCCACTTCAGCCAAAACTTAGGGGTGAAGTCAGACTGTAAATATGTGCTGAACTGTTTAATCTGGAAATCTGAGGGCCAAGAAACACTTCTCACAAATGCCTCAGAAATGTGATGCCTCCACTTAATCAATGAGTAAAAATTACCAAGATTCTGCTGTAATTTTGGCAGCAAAAATATATATTCCAGTCTCTTTGTCATATAATGTGTTGGCTGCTTTGACACGACTTGCACTTCAATACCTGCAACCTGTGACATTTTTATCAAAAGTAAAAAAAGTTGAATTTCTCATTGGCTCCACTGCATTGCTGTAAGAACTATGTCATAATTTAAGACTGAGAGAATGATGGAACTGCAGCGGAGGAGTGAGAGGAGGAGAGCATGATGAGACGGCACATCTGTGTGTGTGTATGTTTGTTTTTGTTTGTGTGTGTGTCTTGGGTTTGTTTGCATGTGGGGAATTGGATGACAGAGCGTTTGTCACTGCAGCCGCACTCCACTGCTCTGGAGTGGCACTGCAGATGGATGTCTCTCGAATGCTTCAGTGATGATGCCAATTCACCAGCTCAAACAGATGCTAAATGCAGACATAAGCTGTAACTGCTATTTGCCTTTAACTTTGGAGCTAAGGCAAATAGCAAGTGTTCTCATAGGGAAAAAACACTTGTAAATTTTGCGATGGGAGCAGTGAGCCGTTGGATCAATCTTTTGTCTAAATATTGGGCCGTTGCCATTATATTTGCCCCATGTTCACCAGGAGATTAATGTTAATCTCACTGGTTCATTTGCTGAGTTTGTAGCATTGCTTAAAGTTTAACATTTGTACCTGGACTTCATGGCGGGTCAATTTTGATTTCCCATCAACCTGTGTGGTCAATGCTAAAGAAGCATGCTAACTGTAATGTGTGGTCTATTGGTTGAAACTTGGACTATGGGCAGAGAAGGTCTCTGGTTCGTCTCTGGTTTGACTCCACGGAGAGACAACAAAAAGACGAACCTGGATTGATCTGTCCAAAAAAGAGTCTCCCTACCCTGTCTAGTGCCCCTGAGCAAGGCACCTTACTCCCCCAACATCTGCTCCCCGAGCGCCGTACATGGTTGCTCACTGCTCTGTGTGTCCTGCACCAGATGGGTCAAAAGCAGAGATTAAATTTCCCTACCTGCATGAGTGTGCCTTTGCATGTCTGTGCATGTGTTTGGGACGAATAAATGGATCTTAATCTTAATTAATTAGTGGAAGTCTAGAAACGGGCACTTGAGAGTGAAACCTGCGTCTCCACTTCCTCCCACTTTCCAGAAACTAGGACAAAACATCAGTGGAACAAAAGCTGTCGTCTTGTGCCGATGAGATCGTTTGAAGCCAGGGTGTGTGGATTGGAGTTTCTGGGATGGAGACGTGGTATTTATGGCACTTGCGCTCAATAGCAAGTCATTCCCAATCATGACATTTCAACATCAATTAACTAATTAAAGCAAATCTATCAGTAAGAACTAGCCCAAATGAAACAATCTCTGAGAAAAATGTATTTGACGTGTACTTTGACTTTTTAGTCTGATCCATGTCCCATATGGTAACATGGAGAAGGCAGTGTTCTGATCTACTATATATTGTAGCCTGCGCTAGGGGGCATGAAAGACCCTTTGGCTTCAATTCTGGAGAGCCATCATGTCATGCATCTTTATATACAGTCATGATGCAAGAAGATGATGATGTAGAGCTTAGCCTGACAAATACAAGATGTCTTGAAACAGGATTTAACCGGTTTAGTTTTGATTACAGCTTGACACTACCTCCTAACATTTTGTGAATAGTAGTAAAAACTAGAAAGTTAAGTTTCTCCAGTATTTTATTCATCAAACAATCTTTTTCTTACACATTTTCAGTTATTGTATAATATGCATGAGATCCCCGGCAATATGTACCTGAGGAGAAAAAGTTGGTCTGCTGAAAAGAAACAATGGTGAGATAAAGGCTGATGGAAACAGACTTTTCAAATACGCCTCAACTCTGCAGTGCCTCCTGCTCTTTGTACTGTAGAGAAACCCTTGATGTCACGCTGCCACTCCGAGCGCTGCTGCGGCGGCCTTGGTACAAGAGGATAGGAGGAGAGAATATTCATTGATAAGAAACTTGTTGTTGATGGGAGGCTGTAGTGGAATGCAGTGATGTACAGTATCAGCAGCTTGTGCATTATTCATTTTAAAATTTGGCACAAATATTCTCTACAAATAATTTGTATAGAGATAGAATACGGAAAACCCTTAGATTCGCACTTTAATTTGCCGGACATATCAGAAACTTTCCTCTCCAAAAATCCTTTTATGTGATTTAAATTTTTGTATATTCTTTTATTATTCATAAATGTCTCGGATCATTCTCATTACTGCATCTATGTTTTTACAGATATAAATAATCTAAATATAAAACTTATAACAATTCAAGTACACTAAATTAAATATAAAACACAATTGAAGGAAGAGTTCATACAGTTGACAGACAGTTCATTTACTTGTTTCCCTCAAATCACAATGGTATCATTACAACTTAACTCTTCGATTGAACTACCTGAGTAGGATGTCACTAACATAATGTATCTACTTACCCCATTAGGAGGGAACTCTATTTAATTTATCAAAAGCTCAGTTTCTCCAAAGTTCCTTCATGCTTTCAATAAAGTCTTGTAACTTGCTGGGTGATTCTGGCTGTAACCATTTTCTTTTTATTAATGTTTATACTTTTTGTACCTGTCACATTTGCATGTAAATGGACCAAATTAATGGGATCTTAATACCTCAATACCAGTGTATATTGTGTAGTGTGTATTTGGCCAAAAAGGGTGAATTCCATATACGTTTCAGAGAATTCATCATTTGAGAACGTGGTTCGGTTAATGCCGATCATTATCATATTCTAGGGGCCGTAATGTATTATAACTTATTTTTTATCAACTGAATAAAGCATTATAATCCAGGATCGGGTACCTGTAGAGTTTTTAAACCAATCTCCAGCTGAGTAATGTGATAAAATTCTATCAAATAGTCTTTCACGGGACGTGGGGGGAGAGCTATTTCATTTCGTGAAGCGATTTGTGGCTGATTTTGTGATACCATCAGTAAAGCATGAACGAAAAAAAGGCTCAGTGGTGCCTCCCGATGTTTTCACTGTCAGGTGTCTTTTCCTGAGCAGCCTCTATTCTATATTTGCATGCGCCAAGCAGGCAGGACTCCAGCACTGGCTGTGGCCACCACACCGGAACAGATGTCACACCTGGTTTGTGTGATCTCTGTTGTTGGGGTGACCTCTTGGTCTCCCAGCAACACACTTGCCTCATGGCTGAGGGCCCCTGCAGTTGTGGTAGCTTGTGCGTCTACGAAGGCTTCAGGTCCTGTGGATTTACATGCTTGTGTTGTGCGGCTTGTGTGTCTTGTGTGCGTGCACCTTGTCTGCTTTCCTCAGCTCATGAGAATCGTATTGGTTGACTCGAGTGGGCAGAAGCAGAGCAGTCAAGCCTGACGACTACAGAACATGATGATACTGTACAGTATAGAAGAGAAACATTACACTGTATGAAGGAGCCGATATGTAATGGGTGCTGCCACATTACAAATAGGGCATCTCTCGACTTCTCCGCACCCCCCTCAAACCCCTCAGTGATGGCTTTCCTGGTTGTCGTCTTACTGTTACTGAGAAAGCATTGGAAATCCTTTCTCCTGGGCCTGCACCCCTGAACACACACACACACACACACACATATACAGTGATACAACAGTAATCTCCCTCTCACAGTCTCTAATGGAAAGGATTCAGCTGAGTAGCTTCGGAGGGGAAAAAAGTGGAATGTGAAGTGAGAGAGCACTGAGAGGGATGATGTTGTGTTCAGAGAGCAAGGACATAAAGGGAAGAAGAAAGAAATGAGTTTGTATGTCAAGAGAACATGCATACATGAGAGGGAGAAGAAAGGCGGGGGGGGGGGGGGTGGCGGCATTAATACAGAACATGGAAAAAGAAAAGCATGTCACCAGAAATGGCTTACCGGCTTCATTTCAACCCCCACTTCACGCTGAAGAGAGAAACACTTCTTTTGAAACTCATCCGCACCTACACAATCGAGGATTACTGCCTCTATCCTCACAACCTGTCAGACTCTAAAAAGGCTCCGTCAGGCTGGCCCAGCAGTGATAACATGCATATGGAACACACGACACATCTGGTCGTGCTCGCATAGGATTGACGCGCAGATGCATGTGTGTCCTCGGAGGTGCGCTGCAAAATGACACCCTATAAACTCTATGAGAATAATTAGTGCGGCTTTGACAAACTAGCGGAAAATGGCTGTCTTGATGTACAGCGTCAGCATGTGTGTGCACAATCGCGTTTGTCAGCCGGGTGCCCGCGTGCACGCACACTTGTGAGCGAGACTTCAGCGCCTCCCCCTTCTCTCCTCTGCTGTTGTCCTACGTATGTGTGGACAGAGCACCCTGTATTTAGGAATGCGTGGGATTGGAGAGAGTAGGAAAGGTTGCATCGGAAAATGCAAATGAGTTGAATGAATCAGCCGATCCAAATGTAGGCTGTGCATTAAGTTACATAAAGGCCGTGTTCCTACAGATGCGCTACACCTCGGTGTTGATCCCTCCGCTGTAGGGTCGACTGAGAGCGCTGACTGTGTTGTGCCACGGGCTAATGAAATGGATTGTAATGATTTTTTAAACACAGACAAATGTACCAGGAGTTCCTCTTGTTTTACACTCTTGTGTTTGATCTGCTAGTAATGCTCCAGTCAGACAGTACAACTAAATATAAAAGCAGAATTAATCCTGTCACTCTCTTACTTCTGGAAATGTTTTTTTTTATGTTCTCACATCTGCAATATTATCTTCTCAGTCGTGGCCCTGTTCTGGTGTTAACGTCCGCCCCGGGTGATCCGATTAAAAGTGTGTCACTTGGTACTGGTTGCGTCCTGAATGTGTCTCCTGTGACCACTTGTGATCGGCTTTCACTTGCCTGCTTCATATACAAAAAAAATGCGTACATTATATCAGTTCGCAAGAGACCAAATGGTGATGAGTATGTCGTGTAGGAAGGAGGGGGGGGGGGGGGATCCAGCAGTGGCTGAGCGAATTAATGCCAGTAACAATGAAGTAAGGCTCTTCTCATTTGTGATCGGATCACAAAAAATCCATGTTAATACCAGGTGTGCACGGGGTCTGACTTATCGGATCTCAAATGCATCCATTCACATTTGTTCTCAGAGCTCTGTTATGTGACAGAATCCAGAGCTTGGTTATTGGATATTTCCTGCACTCTGGAAGTTATGGTTAAAACCTCTGAAGGTTTTATCTGCCTTATACTTTCAATTTCTTTTTTTCAAATCAGAGAACCAGATATTTTATTAGGCGTTCACCCTGTCATCGAGCTAGTTTGTTATTGGCCCCTTGGCAGCACTTTCACAGCTCTGTTTACTGTGCATACGCTAACAAATAGACCAATATACTTAGATTTTGCAAGCAGAAGTTATACATCTCATCTTTTATTATCCATCAGGGACACGTTTGTAGCATATGAATTTGAGCTAGCTTTGTGTTTCTATCATACAGCCTAGAGGCCAACACCAGGGCCGGTTATTACTGATATTGATCCACAGAAAATAAGCTTTGTTTGCACTCTAAAAGAAAAATATTGCGAATGTAGATAGTTCACTCTTTGTTATCACAGGGGCTTTTCAAAGGCTACCTGCTGCTACCGACTTTTAAGAGTGTTTTGTTGCTCAATGCATGGAATGATACGGTGAATCGATCAATACACTCAAACAGAGTTTAATCACTTCAAAAATGTTTCACCTTCAAGTGGATAATGCAGATGGTGAATATAGTACGTGTTCTCCTTGACTCTCCAGAGATATTTTGGGATTGATCTGAGACTCTAAATTGACTGTTGGTGCGGGGGTGAATGGCTGTTTGTCTCTGTACAGTGGCCCTCTGATACGCCTGCGACCTGTCTGCCCCGCCTCTTGCCCAACGTCAGCTGGGATGGGCTCCAGCTCCCCCCACGACCCTCGGATGATAAGCAGAAGAGATAATTTGTGGATGGATGGAGAAAATTGTTTTCCCACACTGTGAGGAAAGAATCGCTCTGGGGCGTTCTAGCAGCTCTAGACCTATGCATAAGTGATGTTTAACCTGATTTCCTTGGGAGGGTAGTGAACATGGCCGTCTCCAAGTACACACAACAGAGTAACACGATTGGTCTTGAGCGATGACGCTGTACGTGTGGACGTCTGCACATGTACGTTATTTGTGAATGCTGCTTCCCTATGGTCTATGCGGTCGTGGTGTATGGTTTCCTTTGTGTTGCGAGTGGGAAGAGCCATTAATGAGATCTGCCCTGAGGAATGGCCTTGATACTGTATGTGCTCTGACACCCATTTATTCTAATTGAGGACATATTGACGCGCATGAGGAGGTAATGATGAACACAGGTTATTAATCACAAGATTCACCCAAATACATTTGATGGACATAGATAAGAGAAGTGTGCGTGTGTGCGTGTGTGCGTGTGTGCGTGTGTGTGTGCGTGTGTGTGTGTGTGCGTGTGTGTGTGCGTGTGTGTGTCTGTTAGCGGTGGCTCATTAGTTATCTGTCAACTGCAGTCAGAATAGAGCGCTCAGAATCTAGTGACAGGGAGAGATTAACTCAGTAGATGAGAAATAACTCTAATATAGACATGAGCACACAACAGTGTCTATAATATTCCCATCATAACAAGTATATCAGCTCATTTCAGGCTGAATTAATTATGTCTCGAACACAGCCTCCTCGCTTCTCTTTAAAAACACATATTATTGCGAAAGACAACAGCGACTGGTGGCAATGTGTTGCTGAAGCTTCTTGAAGCTGCATTATAAACAACACTTGCTCACACTGATGTCTTTGTCATTCCCTACACTTTGGTAGATTTTTTTATTTTTCTTCCCGTTGTGCCAGTAAGCAGACGGCTTTCAGTGCCTCTACAGGACAAACAGCGACTGCCTCTGCAGGCAGTCAAACGCGGTATGATTTATTCTTGAGTCTTGCTCGACTGTACCGCATTACACTCATGGGCATACGCACACACACGCACAGTTAAATCATGTATATTTACCATGCAGCTGTATTGATCAATCGCTGTCCGTTGCAGGCATCTCAGGACGGGGGAAATCTGCAATAGTATGAGCATATCTTCTTACGTGAAACGCCCTGTATGGTGTGTCAGCTAACAACACTTATTCTTACAAGTTATTACATCAGCCGCACACACTCTGGTACAAGATATGTGATTGGAGTTGGCTGTTTTACTTAAAATATTCCAAGCAGATTCTTAAGAGCTTCAGAGAAGGGAAACACATGGTGAGATAATGTATTTGTGGCGTTCCCTATCCTGTAACCTGATGTGTAAGGCACACGTCACACACGCTTGACACACGAGAGGTGACTGCTTGTCAGGAATTGATGCGTGTCCCCGTCCTGACGTCGTCGGTAGTTTCTCCCTCGTTCATCACCACTCTTATTCTGAGTAAACTAACTTCAACATCACACTAGCTTTATTTTGTCCCTCTGTATTATTGTGTTTATCCATTTTTGGCACCCCTCTTCCCCTCTCTGTTTCTCTTCAAAGACTAATTTCTAATCTTGCATTGCACCACACATGCACACATACACACACACACAAAGGCAGTCGTGTGTCTATGGCTTCAGAGAACATTACATCGCTTACATTCATTTTCGGCAGACTTAACCATAACTACCAATTCTCAAACCTTTTAACTTCACCTTAAAATTGAATAAGTCACCTTACAGAGATTTGCGTTTTGTGCCCATTAGGATCCGTATAAAAAGATGTAGGCCCCCACAACATGAGTAATACCTGGAAAAGGTACTGTACAATAGGACTGGCCCTTGGGAGTCAGAACAAAGCAGATGCTGTTAATCAAACCTGCAGTGAGAAGGGGTGAGGGAGGGGGGAGGGTGAAGGGGTTGCCTGGGGTGAGAATGGAAGGTCTTTGGAGGAGTTGTTGAAGAAACCACTGAAGTGCTCCATTCTGCTGCTTCAGGATCAACATGTCACTAATTGGAGATACTGTCTTCATCTAATGTAGGAATACGGTTTTCCATTGGCTAATAAACAGTCAGACTTTTATCATATGTGTGTAAATACTGTAACTCCATTGCTGAGAATGTGTTTTAGGTTTAAATAAACAAAGCTTTTACCCCAAGGATAGGAGCCGAATTTGTTCAGCCTTACGCTCATAAATGGATTGAAAAATAAGCATCACTGTTCAATTTTAATGCATCATTTAAGATTTTCTCTTTTCTAAAAGCACAGACCTGCTACAAAACTTAATCCTAAAAACACTCAGACTGGACAAACAAGCACAACCTCATTTTCAGTATCAATCATTTCACACACATTATTTTTCTAGATTTAAGACTAAAATGCTGCATGTGAAAGTAACATGATGCAGTTAATAACATAAAAAACATGCGAACAAAAAACATATTGTCAATTGCAAATAAGACAGGTCATATCTTAAATTGCACAGACATGTTTGAAAAACCTAATGTATTTCTTGGTTTTCATTTGTAATCCCAGGTTTTGATACTACTGGCAGTGAATCAAAGCCACAATGGGGTGTTTACAAATTAATTCTCTCTTTTAAATATAAGTTATTTACAGGATATGTGGTGACATGATTATATTTTTAAGTTCTTAAATATATTTCAAAGAAGTAGGATGTTATTATATTTATATAAACTGCATTAGATAAACTGCCCTCCATGTTTCCAGCAGTATCTTATGATTTGGCAGATTGTCATTGTCTGCTGGAGCGTGACCAATAGGTTCAGCTCCTGTCACTGACAACACATGTTCTCTATCTTTCCTTCGCTTTCGTGATAACACATCATTATTTCCAAACATCCCATATTTTATCTCACTTAATCCATGCAGTCAAAAATTATAGCTTTTAAATCTGTGGGGAAAACATAATTATCAGGTCATCCACTAGCAGACATCTCAATTATGAAAACGTTCTTTACCTAGTGTGAACTGAATACATAATGCAATTATACAGTTACATCATCTATTGTATTCATGTGGATTCAGTGAATCTATATTAGATTCACTTGCTATTCATTCTGTATCGATCTTGTCTTTTGATTCTTACTTGGGATTCTTTACCAGGGGTTGATGTCCTCAGCGACCCAGTCACCAGGAACACTAATACACACAAATGAATGGGCCAATTAAAGAGTTTTGATGTCCAAAGGGAGCTGAGAGTATAGTGCAGCTCTTATGTGTCTAAAAATTCATTTGATCCGGTTTGAGCAACTGATTAGGGTGCCTCCTGGGTTTTCTGGGCACGCCCAACAGGTAGGAGGCCCAGAACACATCGGAGATAGTGTATAGCATCTCACCTGGGAACATCTCCGGTTCTTCCAAAAGGAGCTGGTATGTCGCTGGAGAGATGGAGGTCTGAACTACCTTGCTTGACCTGCTGTCATTTAAAAAAGAAAAAAGAAAGTAAAATTTCTTTTGAAAAGATGTCATGTTATAATCAATGGATTTGGGGCACAAACGTGTCCTCCCTGACTACTGCAACTGGATGACCTCTAAACAGCTTGCAAATTTGCAAAGGTTGTTACAAGTCTACTCAACCAAGCAGCATGTATTACACAACAGTAATAGCATTTAAAGTATAGTCTCAGTGGACAAACAAATTCCCGTTTTTGAGTTCCCAGGTATCAAACTGTGTTTATTTATGAGGTGTTTATAGTCAATGGGCGTCATGTTGTTTTGGAATCAATAGAAAAGGTTGAAGGGTTCAGATGATCTTTTCTCAGTGGCATTAAGCTGCCCTCTCATCTCAAGTGCTTTCATCTGAAAACAAACAATGGCATCATCTCCAATTATGGCTGTGATTACTGTATAAGCCTTATTTAATGGAACAAATATGGAACTAAAAGACGAGGAAACAGCGCGGCTCAGAACACAAATGGGAGTGTGCGGGCAGGGTACAAAGAGTGGTGGTGTGTTGGTGACACTGTTGCCTTTGTTGTGGTCCTTGAAAAGTCGACGGAACCCTCGCATCATGATCCTGTTAGCGATCAGCGTGAGTCATCATCCCCGGTTAGCCATGTTTGACATCACACCATTACCTCACGTAAAAAAAAACATTGCATAACCTTGCACAGATGGAGCATCTTGTTTAGTCTACTGCACCTCTGAAGCTACACCTGCCATCTTTTAGTCTCATAACGTCGTCTTTAATAGCCGGGTTTCAACCTTGAGATCGTAACTGTTCCTTTGTCTATCAAAGCCAGCATGACATTCATCACATATAAGTCTAAACGAAGAATGCATGTAGATTCAGTTTGTGTACTGTGTGTCTGAGTGAGAGTGCGGGAAAGTAACTGTGACTTGTTGGGAAGCCGAGTGTACTTTATGTAACAGTGCAGAGTCGATCAGAGAGCAGAGCATGACCTATTTTCAAGGCTCTGTGGAGACAATGTTTCTGTTCTGTGCACTGGAAACTATGACTCCTGCTCCTCATAACCACTTTACACAGCTTATGGTGCAGGGGAAGGTTGAGCCATGGAGGACTGACAACTCACCGCTCTTACAGATAGTCAGGGGAAGCTGCTGCTAAATTAGACTCCTGTATGTGCACTCAAGCTGCCAGTAATCCTGTGTGTGACACTGCGATTACACTGGAATGTTTGCCTTTGTTTTTATATAGAACGGACCGGGTCTTATTGTATTTTGGCTCTTCTGGTCACTGTCCTCATCACACTCTCTAAGGACTGCAGTAGACTACTTACATAATCAAGATCGTGCCCTTCTGGTGGGCAGTAAAATATTTCCTAGTCCTCGCCACCTTTTTCAAATATGGTTTCTGTCATATAGCCAGTGTTTTGGTTGGGTTTAGCCGGGGTCTTTTTGTGTGGAGTTGGCAGGCTCTCCCTGTGTTGAGGTTTTATTTACGAGTTCTGCATGTTCTCCAGGTTTTCTGGCCTCCTCCCACAGTCCATAGACATTTGGGGATCCCGAATTCTCTTTAGGTGTGAGTGGTTGTTTGTCTGTGTTGGTCTTGTGAATGCTTGTGCATTTAATCACTCGCCCAATGTCAACTGGGTTTGGCTCCAGCTAACCCTGCAGCCCTCAAAACGATATGTGGGTTAAATAATGGATGGATGGATTTCTAGGTCATATTAGGTAGTTATAATGAACTCTGATGCATTTTCAAGTTGTCATGTTTCGGGTTGGCAGCTGAGACTGACCCGCAGTTTGTCAAGCTTGTGTGTCGTTGGGATCTTGATGCCGCTCCACGATCAGTAACGACTGTGACTGTGTCTGTATGTAGATGATATAATATCTGTGTTATCAGCTGACAAACACACCCACAACTTCTTAATGATCCCACTGCTGGTTAGGTGAGGCCAGTTCACTGTCTTTCTCTCTCCTGTGTGAGTTTGTTTAGTCCAAATACTGTGTTCTTTGTTTGGAAAGGATCAGACCATTGAACCGCTTGTGTTTGAGGAGCTGATGTTATCCTTTAGCTAACATCTAACACTCAAACTCAAATCCGTGAATTTTGTTTTTCTGGAAAACATATTTATGATTCAATTATGTTTTCTCAAAATATTCTATATTTTCTTCTATATTTTTAAATGTACTCATTGTTTAATTAACCTTGTTGCCAAATACCATTGTAGCTTTGGGTTTGTACTATAAAACTTTTACATAGCAGCATCTTAATTTATTGTAATGAACATGGGCAATTTATTTGAGCCAATCCTACATAGACCATCCTGCTGCTTTTATAACACATAAGTGCACAGAATCATTTTTATTCCGAACCTGAAAATAAATAAACAAATCAAGGTTTAAGTAATCTTGAGCATTTTTATCCTAGATCTACAGTAACCAACCATTCTAGAAAGTAAACCCCCCAAAAAACATCACACCATGTGGGGTCAAGAGAGGTGAGAGTGTATTTTATTCTTCATCGTTCTCTATATTTACTTTTGTCCCTCCTCCCTATGACTTCATCCTTTTCTCTTCCCACCTCTCTCTTTGCCACCTCTCTGTTTCTTTTGCCTCCTTTTCTTCTCCATCGCTGGTTACGTAAAACGGTGTGAAGGCTGGGCTGTGTGGGCCGCAGAGAGGAGGAAGGCCTCACCTCTTTCTGAACTGTCATTCACTGTGGAGCTTCCAAGTTCAGCAGCCTCGCAAACCTCCTCAGCCAGCTCAGTGTGTCAGAGAACAGGACTATTTATGAACCCACCTCCGTCGCTCGGCACATGAACATCCCAACACCTTCTGTTGCTTAAACGTTCTGCTCCCTACAGAACCATAAGAATGTTTAAGTAATGGATGCTAGTTTCTTTAGGTGCTGTTGGTGTTATAGTTTGACTTTGGTTTGATCTGTTTGTATTATTGGCTAATCTTATGATAAATGTATGTGTTCAATGAACAACACACACATGCAAACTCAAATTGATTTATTTAATATCAATATTGTATTTTTATTGGAGCAACAGTTCAAAAATGTGTTTAATTCACAATTATTATTCTCACTTTTGAAAGACTATATTACACCACTGCACTATCCTTTATTCGAATTTGTCTTATTTGGGCTTGTTTGAAATTGGAGTTTATTGAATCCTGTTTAACTGTTTACTGTATAAATATTGTATATTATTATACCAATATATAAAATTCTGATACTGAATACTTGGCCATTATACATATTTTTTTGGCAGCGATTTTAAAGATGTTATCAAAACCATATGACAAAAATTTCATTTAGGCTTTAACCATATATTTAGACACACAGATACCGATATGTGTTAATACTCGCATTGGCCAAGAATAATTTCCCCATGAAGACAATAAAGTATTATTGATTCATATCAGCTGATGTTATTGGAATCATATTATATAATAATAAGATGAAGGAATAATAACTTGGTTGTATTTATCTGTTGGAATCCATGACGCAATGTTAAAGAACTCCCAGACTCTAATATTTTCATTTACAAACCAAGCACATGCATCATAGATGTCTGGTTACTGTTTGATTACTTAGAGTTAATCCACACATGCCAGCCAATCACACATTTTCAGGGACCATGGTGAAATAACACCATGATATATCTAAAGGTTGATAACACAGCCACTATATTGGGGAACCCTTTTCAAAAGGAAGAGCTCGAGCTCCAAAGCGTAACACATTTTCTCTCACAGCATGCACCGAACACACACATGAATAATGGCTGAACGGGAGCAGCAGGTTCTGGTTTTAATTTCCATCAGTGTTGATCTCAGAGACGCTGTATGAAGACAGTGTGTCACTCTATAAGGTGGATGGATGGGATTAGTATCAGCACTTAACAAATGAAGAACATCCTTCATACTAATCTTCCGGCTGTCAGACATGAGCGAGGCAGGGGAGGCCGCGGCTCCCTCGCTCCAGATCAGCTTACTGCTAATGACACGCCCACTCCGGCTCTGCATCCCACCGCAACCAACACAACAATAACTGCGCGGCTGCACCGACACATCGGGACCCGTTATAACTCAGCCAAATGAACCAATATGAATGTTGATTATGCATCTGATAGGTTGAGTTAATAGATGTAGATTAATTTCTTTCTTCATGAGGAATGTGAACCCTAACAAACTTCTTCAACTTTTATACGAAAGTCATCCATATAGCATGTTTTTACACCCCCCCCTCCCCTAAGTTAGCTATTCAATTAAAAACTTTTGGCTGCAGAGAAAATCAGTCCCAGCGTGTCATAAGTCATCACACAAATTCATGCAAAATCATTCACAGCAAACTGGTAAATTGGTAAGCATCTCTCACTCCTCCTTCTGTCACTCCAGGCTAAGAGTGCTCTGTCCTTCTCTCTGTTGCTCATGACCCTCAGTAACTTGCTGCCTTCCACCGCCGCACCTGCTTTTCGTGTTTGCATTTGTCCTTCCTCTCCGCTGCTACGGATGGCTGATTGGAGATTTCTCCCTTTCCTCTCCATCACGCTGACGTTCCCTTTTCCAGAACGTAGCCTCGGACCCCGCACCCTGGTCGTTTTGAACTGTTTATGTGGGTAAAAGGAGAGAAAGTGAAGCCACTGAATCTGATTAGATTTTCTGTTTTCGTGCTGACGACAAGGTGAAATGAATGCTGGGTAAACGTTTATTTTAGTTTATGTAGCTTGAAGACAAATGTAAAATATTTAAGATTCTTTATTATTTTTGTGTTGCTGTTGACAACAGTGAGACCCCCTGAGATTTAGAGAATGGAATAAAGGTTTTTTAACAAATGTATGAAGGGAACACTGCACAAACATTTTAATGTCAAAATATAGAAATGTCAAGGTTTAAAACAAAAATTATTTGTACATAAAGATCAGGCCTTTACTGAATAATCAGCACTATCATTATTAGTGTTATTATCTATACTTCTTATCCTTTGGGGGTTGCAGGGAGCTGGAGCCAATAGCAGGCGACTATGTGAGAAACATCCTGGATAGGTCGCCAGCATATTGCAGGGATGACAGACAACCAAACATTTTTCACTCACAGTCACAGCTATGGTGCATTTTAGTGTCATCATTTAACCGAAGCTGAGCAGAAACTCCACACAGATAGTCCTGCTCCCGGGTTCCAACCCAGAAACTACTGTTTGTGGTGCAGGGACAAATGCTCTCGCTCTCAGTAGATCCCACGCACGGAGCCTGGTTGTTTTTCGTCTGCTTTCCACTCTTGGTTGGAATGGCCCTCACAAACCTGTGGTTGTTGCCCCAACCTCATCTGCAACCTTTTTAATCTCCAGACAAACGGGGCCATCACTGTTACAAATGATGCCGCGGCTCTACCCCGACAGAGAAGGAGTGTCATTGACTCCTTTCCACTGTAATTATAGAACTTGTGGCTGGCAGCGTGGGTGCACTGATAATGCGTCTTTGCCTGTCTCTCTCGGCCATTAGCCCAGAATGAACCGGAAACACTTGATGCATGAGCGACGGAGTGCAGGCAGATGTTGCAGCGGCTGTCTGCAGACGCCCCGTCACTTACACAGAGAGAAACTGCACCTCTCTAAAGGACTGCTTGTTTCACCCACCATGAACACAGTCACGGTGGGTTTGTTTTATTTTATGAGTCTACAGTTTGGGTTTCTTGAGTAGTTGAAAGGTTCAGTGATATTTTGGGGTATTTTAGCCTTTACTGATGGGACAGACTTTAAGCTTGAAAGGAGGAAAGAGAGCGGGGATAACACATGAGAGAATATTGGGAAAATCAAAGGTGCTGTCACTGCGTAGGACTTTTTCATGTTCAGACCAATTGAAACACCGAGTGGAAATAATGATACGCTGTCATGTAAATGAATGGGACTACTCTATTGATGCTTACCGAGTGCAAATTTGCATGCATTTCAAGCTTTGTTATTTTATATGCCCTAACCATCTTTAATCTATACCACTGTATACTTGCACTGGTGAGACCACCTACTCATGCAGCAATATTTTTTCTTCTAACTGGATGTGCTTTGGGCAGTGTGTATGTCTCCATTGATTACAGTATGTAGGATCAGTGTGTTTGTGTTAAGGTGGCAGCCATGTTTTTGTGCGTATGTATGTAAGCATGTTACTGTTTTGAAAGCAGATACTGTGTCCACGACAAAATCATAAGGGGGGGCAGGAGCCACACCTCCACCATTAGGCTACTTCCTCAGAATGAAGTCAAATGATCTCCTTTTTTTTAAATCGGTTTTATTAGTCTGATGATGAATGTGATTCTGTGGCCAAGTTGTAGATGGGTTGTGGTGCAGCAGGGCTTCATATCTCAGAGTGGGGGTTGTTGGAACAAACAAAACAGTATAGAGTCACACTATAATGACATTAAATCCCACATAAATATTGCCAATGAAATGAGTGTACTCAATATAAGGGGCTGCAACCAGACCTGCAGTCTGCTGGAAAAAGGAGATCACTGTGGCCAACCTCTGCTTTATTATTCACCCAACAACAGCAGCATCATGTCATGGACAGAGTGTTTAGCTGCCACTGTATGAAGTGGGTGGATTTAACAATCCAGCCCATTGCTGTGTGGGTTCTTGTGCGATTTCACTGAATTCTTAATGTATTTCTGCTATTCACTGCTGTTACAATGACCCTTCACTCTCAAAGGCAGTGCCTGCAACATGCTTGTCAGTGAGCAAAGCTCACCCTTCTGTTTATCTGCTCTTTAGAACCAGGGACAAGAACTACAGACTTAACCTGCCTTAACAAGAGCCACCAACACACTATCAGAACTATTATTAGGCTTTGTTCTCACTATCTATAGATGGACAGATTGAAGAGGTGGATGAATACGATGGATCAATGGATAGATATAATCAATAAATGGATAGATACGATATGTTCAATGGATGGATCGGTTATAGATTGGATAGATGGATAATGGATTGGATGGATACAATATGATACAATCAATGGAGCGATTGATAGACGGATGGATACGATAAATAGGATAGATCGATGGATAGATTGATAGGATAGATGTCTAGATGGATACAATGGATAGTTACAGTAGAGAGATAGATAGATAGATATAGTATTTATTGCATATGATTTCCATATTCTTGATAAATAATTCACAGTCTGATTTTTATTCATGTTTATCCGTCTTGTGGAATGCAGGGGTCAGGAGAGCCAGGAAAGTGAGAGCTACAATACATTATACGATAAATTATACAGAGCTAAACGCTAAATTAATGAAGAGATGTGGTATGGAAATCTCTCTTATGTCCTTACTTAAACATCGATGCTCATATTGGACTGTATCGTCAAAAAGAAAAAAAATCACTACCATGTCAGAGGAGAGGATGCGCAGAGTGAGTGTAGTTCTCCAGCCTGCGCCTCTGTCAGACACTTTAAGTGCAGATCTAGAATGCGTCTACCTCCTGGTGTAGAGCCTCTGATACAATGCAGCCTAGAAAAATGAATAAATAATCCACGCTGCACTTAAAAGCACCACGCTTTTTGTCCTTCCAACCACTCAAACACTGGCGGTTATCGCTGTTTAATGTTGGAGAGCAAAAAGTGGAGGGACCCAGTTAGCTGGAAAGTTAGCGGAGGAGTTCTCGTCTCCGTTTGTCTCCATCTGATCCAATTTGGGCCTGCGATGACAGGCAAGTGGGCCTATCTAAGAGGCACAGCGGAGGAAGGGCCTTGTTCTGACTGCTGCAGGTACCAGGACGTCGTTAGAGGAGACATCCCTCTTATGTGTATGATGGAGCTGTCTCTGCGCGAAATCTTCAGACGGAGAGATTCAGACATTTATCAGCATCGGTATACAATATAGTGTATATACATGGTGTGGGTGTATGAGAGAGAATGAGTCCGTTAGAGGCAAGGAGACCCACTCATCCCTCTCCGCCCTACGTAATAGTCTGTAATTGTTTTACGCTGAGTGCTGACGTCCTGCGGGCGTCTCCGGGAATGAGATGGATTTCATTTCCATTTTCAGTTCTACGTGGATGAGTCCTGGCCGACGCTACTAATAAGCAGATCCGCCACACTTAAAGGACCGGCTTAATTACTGAGTCTTGGCTGACCTTGCTGTCTGAACTTTGCTTGAGAGCATCAATTGTGGCTCGTCAATTTCTATGTTAATGAACACTAGAGGCAGTATAGGGAGGGGGGGGGGGGGGACAATTGTTTTCAGACAAAGTTGATGTTCCGGAGAGGAGCTGCGTTATTAAAAGAGTGTTAAGTAACCTTGTGTTGAAAGGGAGAGGAATAAAAGACACGCCGGCACAAATGGTCTGATTTTACTGCGGTCTTTTCATTGGATCTCTCTTCAGTCCTAGGCCTCTTTGTTCTGCTTGTGTTGTGATATTACAAACGTCGAGATATTATTAAGTTGAGGACAATCAAACTCCAGCTTTTAGAAGAAAAGAAGCCACCATCTCTTGAATCCTTAGCCCTAATAATCCTTCTTCCTTCATTTCCTCTCTTACTTTACATTTTTTACATCTGTTTTACCTTTTCATATTCCTCTGTAGCGTCCTCTGTGGTTAAAGCTCACCCTTGCGTTTTAATATTTTACGTGATAAAAATTGTAGAATTTGACCCCTCCCTCCTCAAGATGTCACGTGTTGCATTTGTCATGAGGATCACATCTACTGCATATGTAAGCAGAGGATTAAAGTAAGCCATACATTCCCATCAGCTGTGAGGAGTGTAACCGAGAAGGCGCACATTCCTCGCCAACTCATTCCACAATAGTCTGTGACGTTACATTGTTGGTTCCTACTCGAGAACATTGCCAAATGTGTCTTTGGAATTACTTTGCCGCTTTGGTTATAGCAGCGCTGCTCGTTCCACGTTCATGTGGCTGTAATTCAACGCAGCCACAGCGTTTGGAAGTTAAGTCAGAGGTACCAGTAGGTAGGTTTCCACAAACTTACCTACTGGTAGTATGACTGTAAAGCCAACATCACAAGCATTTACATCAGCATCTGTCTAATTATTATTAGTTTCTACGTGGCTCGCATATCTTGAGATCCGGTCATCTTACTGCCTGAGATTTGACTTGTGCATTGGCCCTCTGTTATGGGCTCAGAGAATTGCAGTGTAGAATGTGGTGAGATTTGGACACGTGATACGTTCAATATTAATACACTTTGAATAAATGGGTGACCAGTGTTGATGGGACTCATCGACACGAGTCACATCGATCACGACAGTCAATTCACAACGACACACTTGTACACATTACATTACATATCATTTGGCTGATGCTTTTGTCCAAAGCGACTTACAATTGGTACCCTCAAACGTATCTTGCCAAGGACACTTCGGCATGCAGATGGGAGAGAGTGGGATTTGAAACGGCAACCTTTTTGTTGAAGAACCTCCACTGTAACCACTAGGCCACACCGCCCTTTACGTGAAAACAGACCTTTAATGGCAATGGCAAGATCAATTTTCTGATGCTGCACGTGGTGGCAGCTGATCGGGACTATGATTACAACCAGACTGCTTGGCATACAATGCGCCTGTACTCACATATTCTACCATTACTGACAATAAGCCCTCAATTCACTTGTCATCGCCGTTCCTTCCATCTCCATCAGACATTTTCTTATGTGCAAACACTTTAACATTGACACACTTTTTCATTATGTCACAAACGTTTTTTCTAATCAATGTTCTAAATCCTGTTATTTTGCTGGTGTCCAGTTACACGTCCGCCCGTGTAGAGGGAACCCTCACATGTGGCTCTGTCTGATGAGGTTTCTACTTTTTCCCCCCTGTTAAAAGCTTTTTTCTCTGTGGTTTTTCTCTTGCTCAGGGTTAACAACAGAAGATGTTCCACCTTGTAAAGCCGTATGGGACAAATTGTGATTTGTGAACACAGGCGTACTGAGTGGGGCTTGTCTGAACTTTGAATATAAAGGTGAACAGCTCTTTGTGCAGCGGTGGCACAGCTTCACGGTTTTGCAGACAGCAGCAGCTCTTTACTTGCTCAATAACTACGAGTCGTTTTAACAGTTTGAGAAAGAAAGCTGCAACCAGCCTCACCACAGGCCACACAAACAGCCCATTCCCAACAGGCAGGTTTAGTACGGCCACTGCACCACTCTACATAAAATCCAATAATGAATTCCGCTAATTTAAAAAGGAAATTCACGCTCTTTGTCTTGTTTCACTTATGAGACACAGCTAAAGTAGCTAGTTCAGACTTTCTATTAATCAACCAGACTTTGATAAAGCTAGTTTCTCTCTATTTGTGCGACCTGGCATATTGGAACCATATATGTGGTTTGATTGGATGTGTTTTTCTTTCAAATGTGTTGAGAGGAAAGCACACTTTAAAAAGTAGATAAATGGATTTATAACTGATGTTTTGAATCTTCTCTCAGAAAAGCCGCCAACACACCAAACAGTGCACGATACACAGGCAGCATGTGTAAAGAACGTGTATGAAGTATGTATGTTTGAAGCTTTGTGTGGATGCACCTGTGGGACTCGAGCACCTCTCCTCTCACCCCTTCTCCCCTCTGTCCTCCTCCTCTCTTCTCCTCTACCTTTCCCTGTGTTCCTTTGGGACTCAAGCACCTCCCGTCTCTCTCCCTCTCCTCTCTGTCCTCCTCTTCTCCTCTCCTCTACCTTTCCCTGTGTTTGTTTGGGACTCCAGCACCTCCCGTCTCTCTCCCTCTCCTCTCTGTCCTCCTCTTCTCCTCTCCTCTACCTTTCCCTGTGTTCCGCTGGATTGAAATATGCTGATCCGGCTCCAGTCTTCTGATTAAAAGGAAAAACCCTCGACTGGGAATCATCAGGAATGCTCCCACGACGGCTCTGGATGCAGGCTTTTGATTGGCTGCTTGATGTATAATTCAGGTTAGACGGGAGACCTTAATGAGACTGGCTAATGATGTTGACAAGTGTCTCAGTGCCGATGAAAAGGGAGCAACGCCTGCTCACTCACTCATAACACAAATTCATTTAGATAAAAACATTTCGATAGCAACTGGTCCAAATGCAGTTATTTTTCCGTAAATACAACTATACAAATGTGTTATATACTAAATCCAGTCAAATCAGAATATGCCAACTCTAATACTTTTGGGTAATTGTTTTTTATCGCACAACATTTGAATCCCTACAGACGAGTATTACCCGGCAGGTTTGGGGATTTAATCGCTTTTGTCAGTTTATCTGTAGAATCTTCTTTTACTTCTGACTGATCCAGCTGCCATCACAGTGTTATCTCAATTAATTTGTGGTTTGAAGTCTGTGTGCATCAATTACTGTTTTTTCAACAGTGTATCCTTTCTGTAGTCTTGCACGTGCACGTTTTGTGCACACAACCCGCTCCTAAGCGTCTCAGCATTCGCACCACAGGCACTCAGGTATGCATTTTCACAGCAGTGCTTCCACGGTGCTCCTCACTGAGCTCTCTTCTTCCTCTCTTCCTCGCTGTTTTGAAGAGCTGCTGCCTTCACCGGTTTTTATTTCTCGTGATAATTTCTGTGGGTTGGAGATGGTTTGTTGGTGCGCTGCAGAGGGGGGAAAATCTAGTTCCCTGTTGAAATATTTAGCAGTACTCAGCATGCGGG